>NC_143081.1:4265000-4297500 GCF_052426305.1 Pelodiscus sinensis | reverse complement strand
TCACAGCAGGCATCAAATGTAACATACGAGACAATATTAGACAGCACCTCAGATCCATCATAGCAATTGCTGGGTAGGATAAAAATTGGATCTTTTAATACAGGCTCATTTTCTAATTTAGGAAACATTGACAGAGCTTTCTCTTCCAAAAACATTGTGTCCCAGTGAGAACAACACAGGATTTACATATTAAATTACAAAATAATTCACATAATTATATAAAGATCTATGTTTTCTAATATAGCATAATCAGCACAATAGTATCCCATAAGCATTTAAATAATATTTTGATCAAGAACTCAGCTATTTGTTTTGTTGTTTAAAATCAGCAAAAGGAAGTTTTTCTTCACTCAGGCTATGTCTAGACTGCAAGCCTCTTTCGAAAGATACTTTCGAAAGAGCCTCTTTCGAAAGAGAGCGTCTAGACTGCACGTTGAACTTTCGAAAAAGCGGCTTGCTATTTCGAAAGAAAGCATCCAGTGAGTCTGGATGCTCTCTTTTGAAGAAGCCCTATTTACATTGAAGAACGCCTTCTTTCGAAAGAGGAACTTTCGAAAGAAGGCGTTCTTCCTCGTGAAATGAGGTTTACCGCCATCGAAAGAAAAGCCGCGTTCTTTCGATTTAATTTCGAAAGAACGCGGCTGCAGTCTAGACGCAGGTGAGGTTTTTTCGAAAAAAGGCTACTTTTTTCGAAAAAAACCCTGAGTCTGGACACAGCCTCAGTGCAGTCAACCTGTGGAACTCCTTGCCAGAGGATGTGGTGAAGGCTAGAACTTTAACAGGGTTTAAAAAAAGTTCTACATAGATAGATGGAGATTCAGTCCATCGATGGCTATTAGACAGGATGAGTAGGAATGGTGTCCCCAGCCTCTGTTTCTCTAGAGGTAGGTGATGGGGAGGGATCATATAAGGATTACGTGTTGTGTTCCCTCCCTCTGGGTTATCTGGTATTGGCCACTGTTGGCAGACAGGACACTGGGCTAGATGGACCTTTGATCTGACCCCGTTTGGCCGTTCTTATGTTCTTATCCAAATATTAGGGAAAAAAAGAACTTTTTCAATTGTTCATCAGTGGGGAAAGCAAAATGTCGTGTTTCTCAAACAGATTAGGACGTTGATACCTTCCGCAGAAGGCAAAATGACTGATACCACATTTAATCCAATATATGTCCCCCCCACACTCATATCTCCCCCAAATCAAGTACCCAATAAGCAAAATAGAAACAATCAAGGAAACATACATTAAAAACCTTTCATACCCCAAGCATGATATAGACCCCAAAACAGGGGACAAACCAGACACTTCAGAAAGCCCTCTTTCAATTTAGCTATGGATATGTCTAGACTGCGTTACTCTTTCAGGATACTGGAAGTATCCCAAAATGGCAATGCCGCATCTTTAAAATCTCCCGCTATTTCCTGAAATAGTGGGACTCCTATTCTGGCATCCTGCGACCTTTGTTCCATGATGGTTAAGGGAGTTGTTGAAATAGGGTCTAATTTTGAAATCTGGTGTTATCTACACATGCCAAATTTCAAAATAAGCTTTTTCAACATAAACTCAGAATAAGCTACACAATTTGCTGTCTAGCTGCAATCAATGTCTATAGATTTTCTGCTTCACATGCTCAGGTAGTGTGTGGGTGGGTAGGTGGATGTATGGATGGGCAGACAGATGGATGGATGGATAGATGCATTTAAGGATGGAGAGAAGGATGGATGGTGGCGTGGATGGATGGGCAGATGGATGCATGGATGGATGGATGGATGCATGGAAGCATTGATGTATGGATGGACAGACAGATGGATGGAAGCATGGAAGGATGGATGGATGGATGGATGGATGGATGGATGGGCGGATGGATGGATGGATGGATGGGCGGATGGATGGATGGATGGGCGGATGGATGGATGGATGGATGAATGGGCGGATGGATGGATGGATGGATGGATGGATGGATGGGCAGATGGATGGATGGATGAATGGGCAGATGGATGGATGGGTGAATGGGCGGATGGATGGATGGATGTATACATAGATGCGTGGAAGGATGGATGTATGGATGGGCAGATGGATGCATGGATGGATGGACTGATTGACAGATTAATTGATAGATAGGAGTATATATAATTTTAGTTTGCTTCTGATCTTATTCACACTGATGTAATTCTTCACTTATTCGACTTCAGTGGAGCAAGCCCAATTTTATGACTTCATAACGAGATTACACCTTACCAAGGAGACAGATTCGTCATCAGTTCACTATATCCATAAACAAGCTCGGAAAGAAATCGCATTGACGTTGTCATGATGGACACTTGAATTCTTTGTGAATCACCTCCTGCCTAGCAGTTTCTTCAATCCTGCTTTGATCTCCTTGTTCCTCATGCTATAGATGACCGGGTTCATCAGGGGAGGCACCACGGCGTAGAGGACACCCACCACCAGATCCAGATTTGACGCTGAGCTTGTGTTGGGTTTCAGGTAGCCAATTATGGCAGGGCAAAGCAACAAGAAGATGACAGCGAGGTGAGGGAGGCAGGTGTAGAAGGCCTTGTGCCGGCCCTGCTCCGAGGGGATTCTGAGCACCGTGTTGAAGATCTGAACGTACGTTATGATGATAAAAAGAAAGCAGGTGGTGGATAAAACGGCACTCGCAGCAATCACCCCAATTTCACTGCGGTAGGAGTCGGAGCAAGCCAGCTTGAGGAGCTGGGGGATTTCACAGAAGAACTGGTCAATGTTGTTGGACTGGCAGAGGGGTAACCGGAAGGTATTCCCGGTGTGCAGGGAAGAGTAGATGATTCCAGCCATCCAGGCGCTGGTGGCCATCTTGACACAAGCTCTCCTGGTCATCACTTGCTCATAGTGCAACGGTTGGCAGATGGCGACATACCGGTCATAGGCCATCACGGTGAGAACGGACAGATCAGTTCCAAAGAAGAATACAAAGAGAAAGACTTGGGTGACACACGCAGGATAGGAAATCACCCTGGTGTCCATGATGGAGTTGGCCATGGATTTGGGGATGATGACAGAGATGGCGCCGAGATCCAGGATGGACAAGTTCAACAGGAAGAAGTACATGGGGCTGTGGAGACGATGATCGAGGACGATGGCTGAGATGATGAGAAGGTTCCCCATCAGGGCAGCCAGGTAAATCACCAGGAACATCACAAAGTGCAGAATCTGCAATTCCCGGACATCAGAGAAACCCAAGAGAAGGAAGTCGGTCACGGTGCTATGGTTGAGCATTCTCCAGCAAACTGTGGGAGATCTGGAGATGGAAGGAGAAGAGCAATCGTTAGCATAACGGTGAGAAAGAGAACGGCCCCGTGTCTTGCTCACGATCAGTGTTCTCTCTAAGCCTTGTGTTTGGGCAGCCACCCAGGAAAGAGTCAAAGGTCACCCAGGTGATTGGCAGGGCACCCACAGCCACCCATACCTGCTGCATATGTTTCTCCTGGTGGTGCATCTCCGCACATGCCTCGGTGCACATAATGATGAGGGCTTTGGAACGGGTCCCATATGAAATGAGATTAAGAAGATGGGGACTTTTCAGTTTAGGAAAGAGGAGACTAAGGGGAGATAGGACAGCGTTATTTTAGAATAATGGACATTATTCTGAAATCACAACGGCTGTGTCTAGACTGGCAAGTTTTTCCGCAAAATCATCTGATTTTGCAGAAAAACTTGCCAGCTGTCTACACTGGCCGCTTGAATTTCCGCAAGAACACTGACGATTACATGTAAGATCGTCAGTGTTCTTGTGGAAATACTGTGCTGCTCCCGTTCAGGCAAAAGCCCTCTTGCACAAATCATTTGCGCAAGAGGGCCAGTGTAGGCAGCACAGTAGTTTTCCGCAAAAAAGCCCCCATTGCGAAAATGGCGATCGGGGCTTTTTTGCGGAAAACCGTGTCTAGATGGGCCACGGACGCTCTTCGGCAAAAAGTGCTTTTGCGGAAAAGCATCCTGCCAATCTAGACGTGCTTTTCCGAAAATGCTTTTAACGGAAAACTTTTCCGTTAAAAGCATTTTCGGAAAATCATGCCAGTGTAGACGTAGCCAACGTGAGCGTCAACACTGCATGCCGTTCTTTTGAAATACTGGCGCGCTGGAGGACGTCATGCTCCGGCTTCTGTAACCCTCATTTCACGAGGAGTCAGGGAAGTCAGAGGGAGAGGGTTCTGCCTTCGACTTCCTGCTGCGTAGACAGCGCCAAAAGTCGCGTGAAACCATTTCGACCTCAGCTGAAGTTCCACGACTTAATTCAACTTCATCTCTGTTGTGTAGATGTACCCTCACAGATAACACAGACCACCCCTTTTAAAACTTTTAAACATGCTCACCACTAGTGGTCGGTGGACACCCACATCAAGAAAGGGAGTTAATAAAACAGGTAATCCTCACTTGAGTCCTCCCCTGATATCTACCTCCAGAAAAACAGAGGCTAGGGACACCCTTCCCAACCATTCTGGCTAACAGCCATTGATGAACTTAACCTCCATGAATCTATCTAGCTCTTTTTTGAACCCTGTTAAAGTCCTGGCCTTCACCACATCCTCTGGCAAGGAGTTCCACGGGTGAACTGTGCACTGAGAGATGAAAAACTTCCTTTTGTTTGTTTTAAACCTGCTGCCTATTCATTTCATTTGGTGACTTCTCGCTCTTATACTGTGTGAAGAAGAAAATAACTTTTCCTTATTCACTTTTTCCACACCATGATTTTATAGACCTCTATCAATTCTCAGCATGACTTGCTTTCGCGATAACAATAAACAGAGAGCAGGGTCAGTCCTTCAAAATTACAGGAGCAAAGTTGAGAATCGATTCTCTTGGACATGCTGATTCTGATTTGAGCTGCGGGCTGGACTTGATGACCTTCTGAGGTTTCTTTCAACTCTGTGATTCTATGGGCAACTGTATCTTGCTATATCCTAGGGTACGTCTACACTACATGCCTCTGTCGGCAGAGGCATGTAGATTTGTTTGTTCGGCAAAGGTAAATGAAGCCGCGATTTAAATGATCGCGGCTTCATTTACATTTACATGGCTGCCGCGCTGAGCCGACAAACAGCTGATCAGCTGTTTGTTGGCTCGCCGCTAGTCTGGACGTTCCCCCTATCGACATCAAAGCCCTTTGTCGGCAGCCCCGGTAAACCTCATTCCACGAGGAATAACGGGGCTGCCGACAAAGGGCTTTGATGTCGACAGGGGGAACGTCCAGACTAGTGGCGAGCCGACAAACAGCTGATCAGCTGTTTGTCGGCTCAGCGCAGCAGCCATGTAAATGTAAATGAAGCCGCGATCATTTCAATCGCAGCTTCATTTACCTTTGCCTACAACCCAAATCTACATGCCTCTGCTGACAGAGGCATGTAGTGTAGACACAGCCCTAGAGTCATCCACTCTTTGGGTTGGAAGAGACCTCAGGAAGTCATCAAGTACAACAGCCTGCTAAAAGCAGAGTCAATCCCAACTAAACCAACCCAACCAATGCAAAAACCCTGTTTATTTTCGCAATTAACCCATAACCAAAAAAAAAATCAAATATTGTCTACCAACAAGGTGTATCTAATAACTGAATCCCTTTAAGTCTTTTATTAATATGAACTGTGTTTTCCCTTAATTTTGGAAAAACTACAGTCATTTCAATAATGCCTGTACATTTTCTTCACTTTACTTAAAAAAAATATCCTTAATTGATTTAAGGATCCGAGCAATGCCAGGTCAATCTAGCCAAACATACGTATTGGAAAATTTTTAAAAAGCATTTTTCCTCCATTTTTAACAGCAATTGTTTGGGTTGTTACTCTCTCTCATTTTTTCATCACACCTTCTATGAAACCTGATTTTTTTTATTCCTACGGGGGGGGGGGGGGAGATGTTAACTAGCTCCAGACATGGGATAGCAAAGATCGTAAAGAGTTTCTCTTGTAACTCTGAAGTCTATTATTACATTTCTACAGTAGAGCAAGAGTCGAACTGAAATCTGCACACTTACCAGGCTGGCCTTTGGACTGTTGCTTGCTTGGATTCATCATTCCTCATCTATTAATACAGCCACCAATTAATACAGCCCCATTCTGGTGGGATGCTGGAAAAGTTTTCCTCCCCCGTTACCGTCATTCGTGAGTGGCTGGGTCTCGCTGACATCCAACACCGCAGATGGGCACGGCACGTCCTCCGCTCCTCCGGCAGGCTAGGCTGACAGTGCCAGGGCAAAATAAAGGAGCGAGAAACCCTCTTCCAGCCGCGAGGCTGCTCCTAGCTTCGGCAAATTCACAACACTCACAGCCTGGGGTGGTCCCAGCCTGGCGGGAAGGAGCCGAATCCAGTCTCCGGGGCTGAGCTCGGATCTCACCTCCAGAGCTAAGCGCCCCGACAGCTGGCCCGAGTGAATGCCCGCCCCAGAAAGGGGGACCGCATCTCTGGGAGGCTGTCGAGGCCAAGCCGAGTTCCCGATGGTGCCCCACGGAGACAGCAGGACACGGTGTATATCGGTGGTGCAGACACGGGACTGAGAAAGCTCAGAGCCCGGTGGGCCCCGAGCCTCAGCTGGCCTGGGACAGCCTGGTCCCTCACGAACCCCTCACAGCTCGCTCTGGGGCAGCCGAGATGTTTGGTCTCCCGCCTTGCACCAGCAGCTCTTGGGACGTGGCCCCGAGATGATCCCACCACTCTGGCTGGCCCGGAGGCCCAATGTGGGTCCCACAGACACAGCCAATGGCAAAGGGGGGACATGGCCCTGTAATTGCAAGAAAGCTACTTGGATGTCCATGGATATGGATTCGTCCCTAGGACGCTGCTAGAGCAAGGTCAGATTTCTGGCCTCTTTAACGCCCCTGGGGTGAACTGCTGATTGACAGCAGCTCGGATCGAGCCCGCGACAGAGTTTCAAAATCATTTTCTTGGCCAGCGAATCTGAAGTGGAGAGAAACTTTCCTGCCACTTTTCACTTACTCAGCTCTTAGCCCCGTGGTTTAATTGCAAGAGAGGAACTTTTAATTGCTAAGGACTCATTTATCCCCACTGGGGAAAGAACTGTGGAGGAATTCAGTGTTGCTTGGATTTACTTTAACTGATTTTCAACTCTGTTGGAATGGAAGGACCAACTTCTCTTTTCTTTCTTTCTTTCTCTTTCTTTCTTTCTTTCTTTCTTTCTTTCTTTTTCACCTTTTAGTTCCTCGTTTCTTTCTTTCACCTTTTAGTTCCTCGTTTCTTTCTTTCACCTTTTAGTTCTTTCTTTCTTTCTTTCTTTCTTTCTTTCTTTCTTTCTTTCTTTCTTTCTTTCTTTCTTTCTTTCTTTCTCACCTTTTAGTTCCTCGTTTCTTTCTTTCTTTCTCTCTTTCTTTCTTTCTTTCTTTCTTTCTTTCTTCATCCATTATAATTTCTCTATCTGCTGACAACAATAAAATAAAAGGCACATGTGGCCTATGTTGTTTCACATGACACCTTAAAAGTGTTTGATTCATGGGGGCTCTCAATCTTTTCAGAGAGACTGAACAAATACAAAAGGTCGCACCCGCGTCTACTGTGAATCTCTTGTACGCCCACTGGAGTCAATGCAGTCACCTTTGGACCCAACCAACTTTTGGAATTTGGTAACTGGCAAGTTTTGCCACCTCTCTGCTTTCCCCCACATTATTTATGAATATGGTCTAGAGAGCATGAGCTACGGGGGAAGACGGGAAGAATGGGGTTTGTTTAATTTCCAGAAGAGAAGACTGAGAGGGGACATGAGAGCTCCTTGAGAACCATAGAATCCTAGAACTGGAAGGGACCTCGAGAGGTCATCAAGTCCAGTCCCCTGCCCTCACGGCAGCACCAAACACCATCTAGACCATCCCTGACAGGCGTCTGTCCAACCTGCTCTTCAATATCTCCAGTGATGGAGACTCCACAACCTCCCTGGGCAATTTATTCCAGTGTTTCACCACCCTGACAGGCAGGAAGTTTTACCTAATGTCCAACCTGAACCTCCCTTGCTGCAATTTAAGCCCATTGCTGCTTGTCCTCTCCTCAGATGTCGAGGAGAACAATTTCCTCCCCTCCTTCTTGTGACACCTCTTTAGAGACTTGACAACTGCTCTCACATCCCCTCTCAGTCTTCTCCTTTCCAAACTAAACAAGCCCAGTTCTTTCAGCCTTCCCTCACAGCTCATGTTCTCTAGGCCTTTCATCAATTTTGTTGCTCTTCTTTAGACCTTCTCCAATTTCTCCACAGCTTTCTTGAAATGTGGTGCCCACAAACGAGACACAATCCTCCAACTGAGGCCTAACCAGCGCAAGGTTGAGCGGAAGAATGACTTCTCGTGGGTTGCTCACCACACGCCTGCTTTCAGGAACTGAAAGATGTTGAGATCCTGGTTTTCAAGTACCTAAAAGGGTGTTATGAGGAGGAGGGAGAAAACATGGTTCTCCTTGGCCTGTGATGCTAGGACAAGCGACGGGCTTAAATTGCAGCAAGGGAGGTTTCGGTTGGACATTAGGAAAAACTTCCTACCTATCCGGGCGGTGAAACACTGGAATAAATTGCCCAGGGAGGTTGTGGAATCTCCATCTCTGGAGATATTTAAGAGCAGGTTGGACAGACGCCTGTCAGGGATGGTCTAGATGGTGCTTGGCCCTCCCGTGAGGGCAGGGGACTGGACTCGATGACCTCTCAAGGTCCCTTCCAGTTCTAGGGTTCTATGATTCTATGTTGACCAGCACTAATTTGAGTACAGATGCCTGAGAGGGTCGTGCTCTCCACTGTGAAAACGGAACTATTTTAGCCCAGTATTGACCCATTGGGATACCTTCTCTCACATCCATCCCATGAACAAGGAGCAATGGTCTCAAGTTGTGGTGGGAGAGGTCCAGGTTGGATATTAGGAAAAACTATTTCACTAGGAGGGTGGTGAAGCACTGGGATGGGTTGCCTAGGGAAGGAGTGGAATCTCCATCCCTAGAGGTGTTTAAGCCTCGACTAGACAAAGCCCTGGCCGGGTTGATTTAGTTGGGATTGGTCCTGCCTAGAGCAGGGGGCTGGACTTGATGACCTTCTGAGGTCTCTTCCAGTTCTATGATTCTATTCTATGATTTTATGACCAGAAAAAAGTTTTGGGAGGAGTCTAGGTGGCCATGCACATGTTCCCAAAATATTCAACTTTCCAGGACATCAGGGAATGGTGCGGAGACGTCCGAGCGAGCATGACCTTTTCACAGAAGATGTCGGGTTGAAAAATGTGCAGCCAGATCGGTGGGTCAGGCTAGCTTGACATTCGACTGCCTGACCTGAAGCTGGAGAAATGCTTCACCCACAGGGCCCGCCGTCTGTGTTTCTATTGGTGGTGCACATCCCTCGGTGCGCAGAACAACATTTATTCCGCACATGGATGGGAACAATTACAGGGAACGTTTGTCTCCTCCCCTCAGTTTGGAGACCCCTCGCTTCCAGGTCCCTTACGACCTCTCCAGCCCCCAGGAGAATACCCTATTTTGGTGAAAATGGAAAAACCCGATATTTTCCAGTTTCTGAAGTTCTGTCTTCTCCATTGGGTGGCAACCAGAGTGGGGGAGAAGGGAAGGCCATAGCGGGTGAACAGATTGGCCTAGAGAAGCCAAGGGGGCCTGTGACAGACTAATGAATTAATAAGGATTAACGAGTTGGCGGCTGAGCGCAGGGCCCACACCATGGGTACCCCAGACAAAGTTTTGCTCATCTCCGGGCTTGGCAAAGAAGAAACACACCCTCCCCGCACAGCGTGAGGTCTAATTGGGCGACTCGGTGTGCACAGATACAGCCAGCTCTGGGGTGGAGCTCACCCAGCGCTAACCTGTGGCCATCATGTGCCGTGGGGGACGGGGCGAGTGTCCCATCTTCAGAAAGTGGGAAAAGAAAATCAGAGAGCTCAGCACCAGCTGGAGTCAGAGACCCGGCCTTCCTACTAGACAGAATTCGCTATCTGCCCAAGGGATTGGGACTTTCAAACTGGTCACCTCTTCGAATCAGAGAATCCCAGGATGGGCAGAGACCTCAGAAGTCATCGAGTCCAGCCCCCGGCCCAAAGCAGGACCAACCCAACTCAATCATCCCAGCCAGGGCTTTGTTAAGCCGAGACTTGAAAACCTCCAGGGATGGAGATTCCACCCCCTCCCTAGGGAACCCAACCCAGCGCTTCCCCACCCGCCTAGGGAAATTGTTTTTCCTACTCTCCAACATAGATCTCCCCCACTGCAACGTGAGACCATTGCTCCTTGTTCTGCCATTGACCACCCCTGAGAACAGCCTCTCTCCATCCTCTGTGGAACCCCCCTGCAGGGAGTTGCAGGCTGCTCTCAAATCCCCCCTCGCTCTTCTCTTCTGCAGACTACACAAGCCCAAATCGCTCAGCCTCTCCTCATAGGTCATGTGCTCCAGCCCCCGCATCATAGAATCCTAGAGCTGGAAGAGACCCCAGGAGGTCATCAAGTGCAGCCCCCTGCCCAAGATAGGGCCCACCACTGGACCGTCTCCAATAAGCCCACATCCTCGCTGTAGTGGGGGCCCCAGAATTGGATGTAATACTCCAGATGTGGCCTCCCCAGTGCTACCATCTTGATGTCCACCATGTTGGGTGGAAGGGGGTCGGCTGGTGGGGGGGTTGGCTGTGGGGAGGATGGGAAGATGTCCCTGGTACTGCTATCTATTTTCACCCATCATTAAAGGACTAAATCCAGACTTGGCCTCCCCAGAGACCAAATCCCAAGGACCCAGCCTCTCAGAGAGCCGATATCAGCCCCGGTCTAGCCCAGCTTCCTTCACAGCCGAGACGGCGAGAGGAGAACAGGAATTCAAAGGCAGGTGGGTTTTCACAGCCAACGTCCTTCTTTCTTCCATCCTTCCCTGCTCCTACCCCTCACTCAACCGGGCACAATTTCAGGCTCAGCCGCAGTTCAGCAGAAAGGGACCTGGGGGTGACAGCTTTGAGAAGCCGGAGATGAGTCAACAAGGCACCCCTGTAGCCAAGAAGGCTGATGGCATTTTGGGGTGCCTTAGGCGGAGCATTCAGCCTCCTCTAAAAGGGTGTCACAAGGAGGAAGGAGAAAATTTGTTCCTCTTGGTTTCCGAGGACAGGACAAGGAGTAATGGGCTTAAAGTGCAGCAGGGGAGGTTTAGATTGGACATTAGGAAAAAATTCCTAACTGTCAGGGTGGTCAAATATTGGAATAAATTGCCAAGGGAGGTGGTGGAATCTCCCTGTCTGGAGATATTTAAGAACAGGTTAGATAGACATCTGTCAGGGATGGTGTAGACGGAGCTTGGTCCTGCCTTGATGACCTCTCGAGGTCCCTTCCAGTCCTATTATTCTATGATTCTATGATTCTCCCGTGTCACGTACACAATGCATTTAAACCCCTGGAGTGAACTGAATGCCCAAGCTGACGTGGATTGTCTTAATCCAGTCGACACCTGATCATTTCGACTGAGCTGAAATCAGTGGGGCATCGATTTCAGCGACACTGAAATCAGCCTCTTTGAAACCAAACTGAGTGGCTACGTCTAGACTGGCATGATTTTCCGCAAATGCTTTAACCGGAAAAGTTTTCCGTTAAAAGCATTTGCGGAAAAGCGCGTCTAGATTGGCACGGACGCTTTTCCGCAAAAGCACTTTTGCGCAAAGCATCTGTGGCCAATCTAGATGCGCTTTTCCACAAAAAAAAGCCCCGATCGCCATTTTCGCCATCGGGGCTTTTTTGCACAAAACAAATCTGAGCTGTCAACACTGGCCCTTTTGCGCAAAAGCTTTGCGCAAAAGGACTTTTGCCTGAACGGGAGCAGAATAGTATTTCCGCAAGAAGCACAGCTGGCAAGTTTTTCCGCAAAAGCACGTGCTTTTGCGGAAAAATTTGCTAGTCTAGACGCAGCCAGTGTGTCCATGCATGGGTGTCACGATACCCATTTCAAAGCCGAGTCAAGTTGCTAGGACATAAGTTATTAAGAACATCCAGGAACCTTTCTCTTATTGCCCCGTAGTTCTTTAGCAAAGAGCGGTTTATTTAGACTGTTTGCTAGATAAACTGAAAAGTAAGTGCCATCAAATGCCAGCAATGCCCCACTGCTGTGGGTATTTGTCAAACTGGATAGTCTCTGAGGGAAAGAATGAATGGACACAAATCAGATATCCGAAAAGGCAACACACAAAAACCGGTCGGAGAACACTTTAATCTCCCTGAACACTCATTAATGGATCTCCAAGTCACCCTTTTGTTTCAGACCAATTCCACAAGCCAAATACACAGAGAATGATTGGAACTCAACTTCATTCACAAGTTTAATTCTTATGCAAATAGTATGAATGGGGATACTTGATGGCCTCCATATTTTAATTGGTGCTGCAGGTTAAAAATGTAGAATTACAAATGTAATAGTTTCAACAAATATAAACGTATATGCAAATCTTATTTTTTTTCATAAAAGCTAGACATTTATATACATATATCAGTTTAACATTTTAACCATGACAGCAAAATGCCATATCTGATTATTACTATTTTAATCAGTAGTTTAAGAAATAACCTGGTAGTTTAAGAAAAAATTGCTGATACGTGTGCCCAGATGTCATTGTTTAACGAGAACGAACAATACATCTGCAGTAAAGGCATGTCCACATTAGGAAAATATTTCAAAATAACTCCCTGGTATAGACCAGATCTTAGTGTGTTAATGATCATCAGAGTTCATATCCTATATTATTAATGCAAGATTTTTAATGAATCTGGAAATCAACACCAAATATACTTATTGCTATAATGTTTTAATCAAATCTAGAAATTAACATAACGAAATATTACTTTACCATGTGAAATCAATAAAGTATAGTCTTAGAATCAAGGAGGAATGATTACGATATCAGGTTTTAATTTCTTAAATTAATCAAAATGGCAATTCATGAAATACGTTGTCATTTATTGATTATTGAAATAGGAGGTAACAATTAATATCAGATATTATTACTGAATTATTTGAATTAAATAGGACTCGAGATTTGAAAATCAAAATTATAAATCATGTTTCTTTTAATCAAATGTGGAGATTAAAGTAGTCTATAGGCACATTTGGAGTCTCAACATTAATATAAACTGTGTCTTAATTTGCCAGTTTAATTGATTTGGAAAATAAGAGTGCTTAAAATGTCTGGGGAAGAGACTTAATTTTTCTTCTGTGTTTGCGCTGCTCGTAACAGAATGAAGTCTGGTATGAGGGTCAATGATAAATACCAACATTATCCATCAATAACATTATTGTCGGTTGATGCTATACATTCATTTCATGAGTAACAGCCTCGGAGTTTAACCATGTTGGCATATTAATATAGATTTTTCTCGATTCACTCTAGATTTTCCTTCTTCTGAATCTTTAAGGCCATTCCGTGACTGATGGTGTCCTTAGCTCTGGACGAATTCAAGGTGAGGAATTTTAAAAAGTCTTTTAGATTCATTTCTGGGTGACTCTTTAGGGAGAAAGCTTGGGCTAAATTTTGCCAAGGGGCTTTATTGGCATAGAAGTCTAATCCCACTTCCCAAAGGGATTTAGGATCAGTTACAACCACAGGGCCACAGAGGCTCTGTGATCTGGTATTCTTGAGTGTCTGCCTCTCCCTCCGTGAGTTCTACTTTTCTACTTGAGTTCTCTTCTACTTTTCTTATCTGTCAGGACCACTGAATGCCTTTTCTTCTTGGCCCTGGCTTTGGAAAGTACCTGGACATCTGCCACTCCTGTGCTAAGCTCTATATTTTAAATGTCATCGGTGTGGATAAGTTTGCTTCCAAGAGTTTTAAAAGAGCTGTCCGAGGAGTTTGCTGGACTATTAAGGCTGATGTTCAAGAGTTCTTCGCACACGAGGGAAACTCTAGGTACCAAAAGTCACAGCCCTAGCCTGGTTAATTTAACATTAGCCTTGAAAAACAGGGAGGAGGGGCTATTAACTCGGCCCGTTCAGCCTCTGCCATGCCACCAGTGGAAGCAAGAGCAAAGCATTCATTCCCCAACCAGGCTAGTGGACTGATTCCCTCCAGTGTGGGAACTTTATCCAATGCAGAGTTTTCAAGGGCAGAATAAACCCAGCTGGGGCGACAGATTCCAGGCAGAATTCGCAATGTGGCATGTACAAGAATGTGAGAGGCTGACTTTGCCTGGGTGCCCATACTACTGTAACCACTAGACCAATAGAATATCTTATTGCCCTTAATAAATCCATAGTACGCCCACATCTTGAATACTGAGTACAGACGTGGTCACCTCATCTCAAAAAAGATATCTTGGCATTGGAAAAGGTTCCGGGAAGGGCAACTAAAATGATGAAGAGTTTGGAACAGGTCCCATATGAGGAGAGATTAAAGAGACTGGGACTTTTCATCTTGGAAAAGAGGAGACTGAGGGGGGATAGGATAGCGGCCTATAAAACCATGAATGGTGTGGAGAAAGTGAATATGGGAACAAGCAAATAACTTTTCCTTAATATAAGAACTAGGAGCCACCAATGAAATGAACGGGCAGCAGGTTTAAAACAAATAAAAGTAAATTCTTCTTCACACAGTGCACAGTCAACCTGCGGAACTCCTTGCCGGAGGAGGCGGTGAAGGCTAAGACTATCACTGGGTTTAAAAGAGAACTAGATAGATTCATTAAGTCCATTAATGGCTATTAGCCAGGATGGGTAAGGAATGTTGTCCCTAGCCTCTGTTTGATCATTATCTGGTCAGTTCAGTCCCTCTGGGGCACTTGGGGTTGGCCACTGTCAACAGACAGAAGATTGGGCTGAATGGAGCTTTGATCTGACCCACTCTGGCTGTTCTTATGTTCTTATGACCCTCCTCCCCTTCCGCAGCTCTGGGTGGCCACTTGGAGTCCTGTTGATCGTTTTCTTTTGACTCCAGGGCCCTCCGAAAAATCTGGCCAACATCACAACCCCAGGGACCAAGTTTATCCTGCTGGGTTTCACCACCTTGGACCGCCAGAGCTGTGCGCTCATCTCGGTCTTTCTTTCCTCGGCGTACGCCGGGACACTAGCCGGCAACCTCTGCATCGTGTGGGCCGTGCTGCGGGACCCCCGCCTCCAGCGCCTGCCCATGTACATCCTGCTAGGGAACTTCTCCTGGCTAGAGGTGTGCTACATCACCACCACGGTGCCACGGATGCTCTGCGATTTGCTGTCCCCCGGCCTCCCCATCTCCTTCCACGCCTGCTTCGTGCAGGTCTACTTCTTCATCTCGATGGGGGCCATCGAATGCCTCCTTCTCGCAGCCATGGCCTGGGACAGGTACCTGGCCATCTGCCACCCTCTACGCTACCCCGTCCTCATGTCCCTACGCCGATGCTGGGTGCTGGCCTCCTCTTGCTGGCTCACCGGCTTCCTGTGTCTTATAACGCCCATCGTCCTCATCTCCCGGCTCTCCTTCTGCAGCCCCTACACCCTGGACCATATTGTCTGTGACCCAGGCCCGTTGCTGGCAGCCTCGTGCACCCCAGATCTCCGGACGGAACAGGTCTGTTCTGCCACAAGCTCCCTCCTGATCTTCACCACCTTCCTCCTCACCCTGACCTCCTACGGGCGGATCCTCAAGGCCGTGATGCGGCTGCCCACATGGCCCGAGCGACGCAAGGCCTTCTCCACCTGCTCCTCCCACCTGGTCGTCGTGGGCTTGTTTTACGGAGCCGGCGCGGCCAACTACGTCATCCCGGCGGCGGCGGGGGCCAGCGGGAAGGCGGTGACACTGGTCTACGTGGTGGGGACCCCGCTGCTCAACCCGCTGATCTACAGCCTGAGGAACAAGGAGATGAAGGCAGCCCTGAGGAGGATCCTGATGGGGGAGAAGCAGGGGGTTCGGCTGTGACCCCCATCTTGGAGGAGAATGGACAATAGGGCACAGGGACGTCTCCTTCGGGGGAGTGCTGGCACCGATCCGGCAGGCGGAACACACCCCACGTTTTTGCATGACCACGGTGAAAAGAAATGCCCGATGATACCCCCAGACCACAAAGAAGGCAGGGTGTATGTATGCGTCCTGGACGGAGAAATCGATCCCTGTTGAGCATGTGGGTTTGCAGTGGGGAGGAGAGCAAGTTGACGGTGAGAAGGAGAACTTTCTTTTATTCATTTTAAACCTGCTACCCATTAATTTCATTTGGTGTCCTCTAGTTCTTCCATTTAGGGAACTAATAAATAACTTTTCTTTATCGGCCCTCTCCACACCACTCATGACTTTATATACCTCTATCATATCCCCCCTCAGTCTCCTCTTTTCTAAACTGAAAAGTCCCATGAATTTATCTGAGGGTTTTATCCATGATAGCTCATGATCCTATAAGGTTTCTAAGGTGCCACGGGCCTTTTCATTGTTTTTAAAGTTGCAGACTAACATGGCCACCTCTCTGAGTCATATTTTCATAGAATCACAGAACACGAGATCTCGAAGGGACCTCGAGAGGTCATCAAGTCCCATCCTCTGCCCTCACGACAGGACCATGCACGATCTAGACCATCCCTGATAGATGTCTATCCAACCTACTCTTAAATATCTCCAGAGATGGAGATCCCACAACTTCCCTAGGCAGTTTATTCCAGTGTTTCACCACCCGGACAGGTAGGAAGTTTTTCCTAATGTCCAACCTAAACCTCCCTTGCTGCAATTTAAGCCCATTGCTTCTTGTTCTAGCCTCAGAGGCCAAGGAGAACAATTTTCCCCTCTCCTCCCTATGACACCCTTTTAGACGTTAATGTCCTATGTGTTGGGGGGTGAAAGAATTAATAGGTTTGGAATGGACTTTTTGTATTAGTGGTTAAGAATTCATCCACAGTGGAAATTACCCTTGGGCATGTTTTTCCTTTTGTATTTGTAGTTTGGGATGATAGGGTCCAGTTGAGACCAGTATTATGTTTTGATATATAACCTTGCTCTCTCTCTCTCTGTTCTGCCGCCTAGGAATCCAGATGAGTATGGAACTGCTCTGTTTTGTTGTGTCTTGCTTATCCCCATAGGCTCTGCATAACATCTTCAGGGTCAAATTCTTTGTAATGTTTGTAACCTGTTAGTTTGTAGCTCAGGAATGTGTTGATTTAAATAGAAATTCTGTAAGTAGTAATTGGGGCGGGTATAATTGCATTCATTATTTGCTTATTAATATGCATTGTACAGGAGTTAACATGACTAAACGAAGCATTAGGAGAAGTAGTGCTAGACATGTGAATTAACATACTAAAATAAATCAAAGAGTGTGATTAACACTCGGTTGTTGTCACTCGGACTTTGTGTGAATGTCCGAGGTAAACGTGATAGGCAACAAAGCAGTTCTTTTTACCCCCATCCGCTCCTGGGTCTCGTGTTTATTCTCTAATCATAGTGTTCGTGTCATATATTAAACATCTTTTAAATTTGGGCTATTATGTAATGTAGATATAACCCACACATCTAGGCTATGTCTACACTCGCGGCTTCTTGTGCGAGTAATATGCAAATGAGGCTAAGCTTGGAATATCGCCAACCTTATGAGCCACCTTTTTTTTCAGAAGAGGCACCAAGGTATTATTCTGATGAAGGGATGTGAAATTATTAAGTGGGAGACAGCCAGATAATCCTGGTGAATGAATTGCACCCCCCACAGCCAGGGACGACTCCACTCACACTCCGCCACCCACGTTTGGGGGGTAGTGAGACTGGGGACTTTGTGCCCTGTCTTTTCTATCCCATGGTAAGGAGTGAATGGAGGACGGGCTTTTCTTTGGCTCCTGCTGTTTCTTAGACCGTCTCCCCCCATCTTGACCTTGGCTTGCGAGAGAAGCCAAGCAGTGTGTGCTTCTATATCACACTATCACCACACCCTGTGACACTTTTAACCCATCCCTTATCTCTTCTCATTACACCAACAAACCCATCTGGCCAGGCAGAAGCAACATGCCTCTTCTTCTTGGCCCTGGCTTTGGAAAGTGCCTGCCACTCCAGTGCTAAACTCTATATTTTAAATGTCATCGGTCTGGATAAGTTTGCTTCCAAGAGTTTTAAAAGAGCTGGCTGAGGAGTTTGCTGCACTATTAAGGCTGATGTTCGAGAGCTCCGCTCTTGAAGTTCAAGAGCTTTGATCTTTGTTCACACATATGAGTAAACATAGCACCATAGCTTCCTTGGGCTGGAAGAGATCTGAGGAGGTCCTCAAGTCCATAAAAATATCAGAGTATAGCAAATTATCAAAAGGGATACAGGGAAACAAAACCCAAAACCCTATCTCAGGTAAAGAAATAGGCCTGAATCATCACTAAAAATCCTGAAAAAAAAACAACCAGAAATCTTGTGGCAACTTAAGGACTAAGGCCTGGTCTACACTAGACCAGGCAGGTCGGGTTAAGGTCTGCCATCCAAGGTGTACAAAATGCAGAGCTGGATTCAGCCTACCTTAAGCCGAGCTTCCCCAGCATCAACACTTATTACTCACAGAATGAGGAGAACATAACGCCAGCATTCAATTTGCGGGTCAGCGCTAGACCCGCCACATCGACCGCTAGAAGATCGACCTCTGGAGAGTCCATTATCTCCAAAGCGTAGACGAGCGCGAAGAGGTTTATTTAGGCACACGCCTTCACGGGTAAAAACCATCTTGTCTCCATGCATCTGACAAAGTGGTTTTTTAACCACAAAAGCATATGACCAAATAAATGTGTAACAGGCCATACGACTCGTCATAGTTTGTTTGGTTTTTCAGCTATAGACAAACATGGCTACCCTTCTAAGACTCATACAGGTTGAACCTCTCTGGTCCAGAACTCTCTTGTCTGGGAACCTCCGTCATCCAGAATGATTTGAGTTAGCCAGATATCGACATTTCAGGGGAGTAGCCAAGTTCCCCACAATCCCCCTCGATGTCCTCTACCAGCCTAGGAAACAGTGGAAGTGTTGGTAATGTTGCTAGACAATATTGACCTCCTTAGTCCAGAAGATTCTCTGGTTCAGAACTGGTCAAGTCCCAAGGGTGCCAGACTAGAAAAGTTCAATCCTCAATCCTTAGAAACACCAAATTTATTTGCGTACATTTCTTAACTTCCTTAAAACCCCCTCTTTACCCCTTCTTTAATTGGACTCTATGCATTCAGGGCAAGTCTACACAATGGGGCTTCACTCAAAATAAGCTATGAAAATTGAGCGATGCTTATTTCGGAATTGGGAGTGTCTACACAGCAGGCAGTTATTTTGAAATCCAGCACGCTTCCTCCGACTTCCTCCGAGGCTACGTCTAGACTGGCACGATTTTCCGGAAATGCTTTTAACGGAAAAGTTTTCCGTTAAAAGCATTTTAGGAAAAGTGCGTCTAGATTGGCAGGATGCTTTTCCGCAAAAGCACTTTTTACGGAAAAGCGTCCATGGCCAATCTAGACGTGCTTTTCCGCAAAAAAAGCCCCGATCGTCATTTTCGTGATCGGGGCTTTTTTGCAGAAAACAGTACTGTGCTGTCTACACTGGCCCTTTTGCGCAAAAGTCTTTCAGAAAAAGACTTTTGCCCGAACGGGAGCAGCATAGTATTTCCGGAAAAGCACTGACAATCTTATATGAGATCGTCAGTGCTTTTCCGAAAATTCAAGCGGCCAGTGTAGACAGCTGGCAAGTTTTTCCGGAAAAGCGGCTAATTTTCCGGAAAAACTGGCCAGTCTAGACACAGCCTGAGAGCTACAGAAGTCAGAATAACAAGTCCTCCGGCTTGACAAGAGTTCGATATTATTTTGAAATAACTGTCTGCAGTGTGGACGCGGACTAAATTATTTCAAAATACCGTTAGTTATTTTGCAATAATGTTGCTGTGTAGACATACACCTCAGTATAGACCTGAACAGGGAAATTAAACTGTGTATAATATTTGTATGACATTATGTAGACATTTTTCCACTTGGTCTCTTCCTCTCATTTCATGAGAGGCTTTCATATGAACATAGGAACGGCCATACTGGGTCAGACCAAAGGTCCATCTAGCCTAGTATCCTGTCTTCCAACAGTGGCCAATGCCAGATGCCCTAGAGGGAGGGAACACAACAGGTAATCCTCACATGATCCCTCCCTTGTCACCGTTTCTAGTCAAAGAGAGGCTAGGGACACCATTCCTTCCCATCCTGGATAATAAGTATTGATGGACCTACCCTCCATGAATCTATCTACATCTTTTTTGAACCCTGTTAAAGTTTTTGTCTTCACCACATACTGGGGCAAGGAGTTCCACAGGTTTACTGTGTCTCAACAACCACCAACATACACTTAATTTGCTTAGCACTCAGATGTCCTACTCCAGCCCAGGAGTTTCTTCAGCGCTTCCTTGACATCTTTGTTCCTCAGGCTGTATATGATTGGGTTGAACATTGGCGTCACGACGGTGTAGAACAGGGCGATCGCTCGGTTGGTGTCCACAGAACCGCTGGAACTGGGCCTCATGTAGGTGATGAAGCAGCTGCCGTAAAACAAGGTAACCGTGATGAGGTGTGTGGAGCAGGTGGAGAAAGCTTTGTGCCTCCCCTCCCCTGAGCGCATCTTCAAGATGGCGGCGAGGATGCCGACGTAGGAGGCAATGATGAGGAGGAAGGGGACTATGATGAATGCGACGGTGAGCAGGGCATTAATAATATCGTTCAGGGACGTGTCGGAGCTCGCCAGCTTGAGCACGGGCATAACGTCGCAGAAAAAGTGCTCAATTGTGTTTGGACCATGGAAGGGCAACGTGAAGATGGCCACCGTTTGCTCAAGGGCCACCATGTTGCCTGCTATCCACACCGCCGCTGCCAAGCTAACGGTGACTTTCCGGCTCATGGTGAGGGAGTAACGCAAGGGGCGGCATATGGCCACGTAACGGTCGTAGGACATCACGGCCAGCAGGCAGCACTCCGAGTTGCCGAAGAGGAGGAAGAAGTACATCTGGGCGGCACAGCCCAGGAAGGAAATGGCTTGGCGCTCGGAGAGGAGGTCGGACAAGGTCTTGGGGATGACGGCCGAGGTGTAGCAGATCTCCAGGACCGATAAATTCCTGAGGAAGAAATACATCGGGCTTTGGAGCACCAGGTCCGCCACCGTGACGGCGACGATGAGACTATTTCCTATCACGGTGACGAGGTAGATGAGTAAGACCAAGATGAAGAGAAGAGGTCGCAGGTCCTGGAGGTCGAAGAAGCCGAGAAAGATGAACTCTGTGATGGCAGTGAGGTTCCCCTCCATGTCTGCATCTCTATGGGGTCACATACGGATTGTCATTCCTTAGGGGTTAAGACGACATAATTATATAGACAAAAACAACAAATGGTCTGGTAGCACTTTATAGACTAACAAAAGGAAGGCTGAGGAAAATAGGATGAAGTTTAATAAGGACAAATGCAAAGTGCTCCACTTAGGGAGGAAAAATCAGTTTCACCCATAGAGAATGGGAAGCGACTGTCTAGGAAGGAGTACGGCAGAAAGGGATCTGGGGGTTATAGTGGACCACAAGCTGAATATGAGTCAGCAGTGTGATGCTGTTGCAAACATGATTCTGAGATACATTAAGGCTATGTCTACATTGCCATGAGCTTCCGGAAATGTTTTCCGTTAAAAGCATTTTCGGAAAAGCGCATCTAGATTGGCAGGACGCTTTTCCGGAAAAGCACTTTTTATGGAAAAGTGTCCGTGGCCAATCTAGATGCGCTTTTCCACAAAAAAGCCCAGATAGTCATTTTCGAGATCAGGGTTTTTTTGCGGAAAACAGTACTGTGCTGTTTACACTGGCCCTTTTCCGGAACAGTTTTCCAGAAAAAGACTTTTGCCCGAACGAGAGCAGCATAGTTTTTCTGGAAAAGCACGGATGAGTTTACATTAGATCGTCAGTGCTTTTCCGGAAATTCAAGTGGCCAATGTAGACATCTGGCAAGTTTTTCTGGAAAAGCGTCTGATTTTCCGGAATAACTTGCCAGTGTAGACACAGCCTATGTGCTGGTTAGGCCTCAGTTGGAGGATTGTGTCCAGTTCTGGGCACCACATTTCACGAAAAATGTGGAGAAATTGGAGAGGGTCCAGAGAAGAGCAACAAGAATGATGAAAGGTCTAGAGAACATGAGCAATGAAGGAAGGCTGAAAGACTGAGGGGGGGACATGATAGAGGTTTTCAGGTATCTAAAAGGGTGTCATAAGGAGGAGGGAGAAAACTTGTTCATCTTGGCCTCTGAGGATAGAACAAGAAGCAATGGGCTTAAACTGCAGCAAGGGAGGTTTAGGATGGACATTAGGAAAAAGTTTGTAACTGTCAGGGTGGTCAAACACTGGAATAAATTGCCCAGGGGGGTTGTGGAATCCCCATCTTTGGAGATATTTAAGAGCAGGTTAGATAAACATCTATCAGGGATGGTCTAGACAGTATTTGGTCCTGCCATGAGAGCAGGGTTCTGGACTCGTTGACCTCTCAAGGTCCCTTTCAGTCCTAGTATTCTATGATTCTATGAAATATGTAGATGGTATCATGAGCTTTCCTGGGCACAGCCCACTTCTTCAGATGACCGGAGTTGTGAGTTGGGGATATGAAAATTCGAAAGAAATAGGAGAGGGGAAGGGGAGGGCGGAGAAAGAGAAAAAGGGAGCAGGGTGGGAGAGAGAGCATCATTAAGTATCTGGAGAATGGGTACTTAAACCTAAGCAGATACAAATCAAAGTCAATAGATAGATTCCTAAATCAGGAAGGGTACCACTCAGACAGCTGTTAGCTCCTTCTGCGGTTATGAAGTAGGTAGAGTCCCTACCAGCCCATATCACCATTGAGTCCATTAGCATGTGAATTGAATTTGTGGATGAACTGGGATTCCAGGGCTTCCCTGTGGTAGGAGATCAGACACATCCCTCTTCCCTTTTCATCTTTCTCAGTGAACATAAGAACTACCAGACTGGATCAGACCAGAGGCCCATGTAGCCCAGTGTCCTGTCTGCCCCAGCGGCTGAAACCAGGTGCCCCAGAGCAAGTGAATAAATCAGGGAACCATCAAGTGATCTCTCACCTGTCATCCATTTCCAGCCAATGACAAACAGAGGCGAGGGACACCATTCCTTCCCATTCTGGATAATAAGTATTGATGGACCTTCCCTCCATGAATTTATCTAGCTCTTTTTTGAACTGTGTTAAGGTCCTGGTCTTCACAGCATCCTCAGGCAAGGAGTTCCACAGGTTGGGCTGTGTATTGTGTGAAGAAATACTGCCTTTGGTTTATTTTTAAAGGACAAAATACACCCCATTTGTTTGCTGTGTTAGTTTGTTTGCTCCCTATTACTTTCATTCGGTGACCTTTCGTTCTTACGTGACGGGAACAAGTAAATAATTTTCCTTATTCACTCTATCCATACCCGTCATGATTTTATAGACATCTAGCCCACAGGTGGCTATTATTTTAAGGAGTCAAAGGCTGCTCTCAAATCTCCCTCACGCTTCTCTTCTGCAGACTAAACAAGCTCAAATCCCTCCCGTAGAACTTAACTCTATTGTTCAGGGGTGTGAAAAATTCACACCTTTGGGGGACTTAGCAAAGCCATGTACAAGCCCAGCTAGGTCAGTGGAGGGTTCTGTCATCTTATCCACTGTCTCTCAACAACAACAAGAAACCCTTCCTGGTGCTGTAGCCAGTGTCTACACAACAGTGATGCAGTTGCAACACTTATAGTGTGAGGTGCACAGATCCAGATACACTATTACAGAGCCCCCCCCACCCCAAACTTTCTCACAACTTCCCTACCTCTTTCAGTCTCCTGCCACTCAGGACCATGCGATATGAAACTGCTAAGGTACAAAACACTGGAGCGAGGCAGCCTTTAAAGCAACACACAGCTGAGGGGCACGGTTTGTGTTGTCCTCTCTTGCATTTCACTGTGAGCTAATTTAGGTTGGTTTCCCTCTTAAACCACCACAAGAATTCTGGGCCGAACATTATAGAAAGGATGTGGATGCATTGGAGAGGGTCCAGCGGAAGGTGACCAAACTGATTCTGGGGCTGGAGCACATGACCTACGAGGAGAAGCTGAGGGATTTGGGCTTGTTTAGTCTGCAGAAGAGAAGAGTGAGGGGGGATTTGAGAGCAACCTTCAACTACCTGATGGGAGGGTCCAAAGAGGATGGAGAGAGGCTGGTCTCAGTGGTGGGAGACGGCAGGTGTTGGCAGAGAAGGCAGAACGAGGAGCAATGGTCTCAAGTTACAGTGGGCGGGGTCTAGGTTGGAGATGAGGACAATCGATTTCCCTAGGAGGCTGGGGAAGCACTTGGATGGGTTCCCTAGGGAGGGGGTGGAATCTCCTTCCCTAGAGATGTTCAAGTCCCACCTTCACCAAGCCCTGGCTGGGATGATTGAGTTGGGGTTGGTCCTGCTTTGGGCAGGGGGCTGGACTTGATGAGTCCTGAGGTCTCTTCCAACCCTAGGATTTGATGAACATAACTTGACCAATTTATTTTCATTTAAACTTTCAAGTCTGGCTTCGATGAGGGACAATCCTGTCGATTCACACCTGTTAGATGTCTTGGAAAATGACAGCCTCAATGTATAGAGTCAACACAACAAGGAAAGTCACATCTGAAGAAGTGGGTTATGCCCATGACAGCTCACAATACCATCAACGTTTTTTGTTAGTCTCTCGGGGTATGTCTAGACTACAGGGCTTTGTCGACAGAAGTTTTGTCGACAGATACTGTCGACAAAGCTTCTGTCGACAAAGAGCGTCTAGACTACATCCAGTTCTGTTGACAAATCAAGCCGCTTTGCTGACATGACAGTGTAGACGCAAAGGACAATGTGGATTCAATAACACCTTCTGTCGACAGAACTCTATCGACAAAAGGCGTTATTCCTCTTAGAATGAGGTTTACCGTGATCGACAAAACTGCTGAGTTCACTCGACGTTATGTCGACAGAACTCAGCGGCAGTGTAGACTCAGGTATAGTTTTGTTGACAAAAGTCCGGTTTTGTCGACAAAACCATGTAGTCTAGACATACTCTAAGGGTACATCTAGACTACAGGCTTTTGTCGACAGAGGCTTTGTTGACAGATACTGTCGACAAAGCTTCTGTAGACAAAGAGCATCTAGACTACAGCCAGTTCTGTTGACAAAACACACCTAACGGTGTGTCTAGACTACAGGGTTTTGTCGACAAATGTGGGCTTTTGTGGACAAAACTATACCTGTGTCTACACTACCGCCAAGTTCTGTCGACATAACATCGACAGGACTCAGCAGTTTTATAGACAGTGGTAAACCTCATTCTACGAGGAATAATGCCTTTCGTCGACAGAGTTCTGTCGATAGAAGGCATTATTGCATCTACACTGTCCTTTGTATCCACACTGTTATGACAAAAAAGCGGCTTGCTTTGTCGACAGAACTGGCTGTAGTCTAGACGCTCTTTGTCAACGGAAGCTTGTCAACAAAAGCTTGTAGTCTAAACGTACCTCAAGGTGCAGCAAGACCATTCATTATTCCTTAAGTTTTTTCAGAGGGATGTAAATTAGAGATATCAAAATTGCAAATGAAGCCAGCATTTGAATTTCCTGTGCTTCATATGCCTAATCGCATCAGGGCGTTTTTTTCGAAAAATGGAATTTCGAAAGTGACGCCACAGACTGGACATGGTTCTTTTGAAAAGAAAAGCCTTTTTTGAAAGATCCTGTACTCCTCA
The DNA here is from genome assembly GCF_052426305.1 of Pelodiscus sinensis. Classification (NCBI taxonomy): domain Eukaryota; kingdom Metazoa; phylum Chordata; order Testudines; family Trionychidae; genus Pelodiscus; species Pelodiscus sinensis. Next base: position 4,271,834 of record NC_143081.1, on the reverse strand, counting down.
AAAAATTTTGAAATTTCAGTACATCTTTCAATAGATATAGCCTTTCAGACTAACACGGCTACCCCTCTGAATTTCCCTAAGTTTAGTGAGCGTGGATACAGGATGCCCAGTATCCTTGAGAAGATGGAGAGAAGGAGAGATGAGGGACCGTTCTACAGGTTAGATGGATACCAGTAAATTACATGGAATCGTTAGGTGAAAAGGAAAGACCCGGAGATAAATTGTTCACTCTTGGAGATGGCAGAGTTGAGGACGGCTCCAGATGAAGCACACGTGAATCAGGAAAACATCTCAAATGGTCTCGTAAATATCTCTGAACAGTCAACCCTTCCCCAAAATAGCAAGCCCATTCTTTCAGCAACTCACTTACCTCTGGCTCAGAAGCTTGTCTGCAGCTGACCCTAAGAGACGGGTCTTTTCTACACTGTTCAGTGACCCCTGGGATAAAATCCCCAGGACCCTCTCCGACTCTAGCCTCCTGCGAGAATTCGCCATTGCATGTCTGTTGATAAACACGCCGATGAACTCAACGATACAGAAACTACCTTGAAACTGGGTTCATCCAGTCGATTACTTCCGGGGCAATTATTGATCGAGACCAGGAATATTGGTCTCATGGCCATCACACAAGCATTGGAAAAAGTCACCTCCATCATCCTGATGACGATATCGTCCGTCTCTGCGGGATTCGGTGCTGATTTTGAAGGAGAATTTCTCAGCTTCTGAGTAATAAAACCCCAAAGGACGTGGCAGAACGGTGTAAGAGTTGCATCTTGACATTTTTCACAACCAAAAAATGTAGAGATCTCTGCCAATGATGACAAGAGCTTAGATCGGGGCGGGCAATAATTTTTAGGTGAGGGGCACTCCAAGATTTTGCAAGTGGTCCGGGCCACATTTCTACTGAGGGGGGTTGAGGTCTGGGATGGAGACTGGGTGCAGAAGAGAGCTTGAAATAGGGGACTGAGGTGCAGGAGGGAATGTGGAGTCGGAGAGGCAGTTTGGGTGAAGAAGGGGGTTGTGATCTGGGGCAGAGGCTTAGGGTGCAGGGTCAGGGAGGGGGTATGGGTGCAGGAGAGGATTCTGGCCTGAGAGAGGGACTCTAGGAGGGGGTGCAGAGTCTGGGAGGGAGTTGTGAGCTGGGGGAAAGGTGTACAGAGGGTTTGGGTGAAGGTGTCACAAGAGGGCGATGTTGTACGGTTGATCAGGTCACAGGACGGGGCATTTGTTCAGCATCGCAGAACAAAAAATCCACAGTGGCCCAAATATACCTTTAACACGTTTTATTGCAAGCAATTCAGGAGCAATTTTAAAAGATATAGATATATATCACAGGTATGTCGTGAGCAAGACACGAGACGTCATCCTTCCGCTCTGCTCTGCGCTGGTTAGGCCTCAGGTGGAGGATTGTGTCCAGTTCTAGGCACCACATTTCAAGAGAGATGTGGAGACATTGGAGAGGGTCCAGAGAAGAGCAACAAGAATGATGAAAGGTCTAGAGAACAGGAGCTAAGAAGGAAGACTGAAAAAAACTGGGCTTGTTTAGTTTGGAAAAATGAAGATTTGAGGGGAGACATGATAGCAGTTTCCAGGTATCTAAAACGGTGTCACAAGGAGGAGGGAGAAAACTTGTTCATCGTGGCCTCTGAGGATAGAACAAGAAGCAATGGGCTTAAACTGCAGAGCAAGGGAGGTTTAGGTTGGACATTAGGAAAAATTTCCTAACTGTCAGGGTGGTCAAACACTGGAATAAATTGCCCAGGGAGGTTGTGGAATCTCCATCTCCGGAGATATTTAAGAGCAGGTTAGATAAATGTCTATCAGGGATGATCTAGACAGTATTTGGTCCTGCCATGAGGGCAGGGGACTGGACTCGGTGACCTCTCGAGGTCCCTTCCAGTCCTAATATTCTCTGATTCTCTGATTCTATATATATCTAGTAATTAGCAATTCAACATTATTTATCAGTCTCCGTCTAATCCTTAACCCCATTTTAGCAGCCTAATTCTTAATCCAATTGTAACACACATTCTCACAAACATATTCACACATACCACTCACCCTCTGGCACTGGCCAAACCCCGGGTAACGTTAATTAATTTGGTTGAGGTGGAAATCTGACGTGCACGTCACCCCAATATGCCGAATTGATGGACTCCAACTTGTGGGGCAAAACGGTGTGGTATATATCCCCTCGGCAGTGGCCAGTTAGGTGGGATATTATCCACTGGTTGCACACAGTTTGGGTGGGGTGATATCTGTTAGCGGCACCCCCTCCTCTCACTGGTGTGTTCACGACCAATCGTGAAGCACGCCGTTCGCACCACCGAAATCTGCTTGCCTCGTCACACGTGATAAACAACGGAATGTCCTTGGTCAGCTTTCACCCTTGTTAATTCTTCTTATCTGGGAACGTGACCTCCTTCCGTACCGTATTGTCTCCTCGGCACACCCAGTCTCTTCTTTCACACAGTTCTTTCTCTCAAAGTTGTAAACAAGGTCATAATCCTTCGGGGCACTGACTCGAACTATAGTACAGCCTCTCTTCAGCTCACTTCGGGTACATCTAGACTACAGGGTTTTGTCGACAGACGTTTTGACGACAGATACTGTTGACAAAGCTTCTGTCGACAAAGAGCGTCTAGACTACATCCAGTTCTGTCGACAAAGCAAGCCGCTTGGTCAACATAACAGTGTGGACACAAAGGACAGTGTAGATGCAATAATGCCTTCTATCGACAGAACTCTGTCAACAAAAGGCGTTATTCCTCGTAGAATGAGGTTTACATATGTTGACAAAACTGCTGAGTTTTGTGGATGTTATGTCGACGTAACTCAAAGGCAGTGTGGACGCAGGTATAGTTTTGTCCACAAAAGTCCACTTTTGTTGACAAAACCCTGTAGTCTAGACACACCCTTCCTGTTAATTCACTCATGCCAACCATTCACACTGCTCATGATTCGTGGCAATGACCTGGGGCAGGTAGTTGGGTGGGGGGAGAGAGGATGGGGGTACCAGAGGCAGACTATGGCTGAGAAGAGCTTACCTCGGCAGCTCCCAGCCAGCAGCCCTGCAGGAACCTGAAGGCTGCGGTCACAAGTTGCTCCACCTGGCTCTGACCCAGCAGGGTGAAGGGATGTGGGAGGGAGGGAGGAGGCTTCATTGGCAGCCCCCACCACCAGCAAAATCTCTCAGCTGCTATTGGTCGGAAACGGGCCAATGGGAGCTGAGAGATTTTGCTGAGGGATGGGGCACAGCACAAAACCTCCCACCTTGCTCCCAGAATCCAGCAGCCCCATTTAAAGTGGCGGTCGCCGGGCTGGGCTTAAGGGACCCAGCCAAGCAGCCACAGGCAAGATCCGACCCGACCCGCTGGGAACCTCTTGCCCAACCCTGGCTTAGATCCTCTGTCATGGGATGGGGTCTAAGAATACCCAGTACCCCTCCCATGCCCAGAAGGCAGCATTCCAGCACAATGGTAAGATATGGGTGTAAGGCAAATGCACAGGCATTCCCAGGGCGTATCGGATCTCTTCGAAGCCAAGGACAGCCTCCTCCAAGGGACGGCAGCTCTGGAGGAATTTCTAGCTCAACAGTTCAGTTCTGTCCAGGAGAGAGATGGGAATTTCCTTGGCAGGTACGACTCCTTTGGCTGCGCCATGCCTCATGCGCAATGAGGCACAGGCCTGCTTCCGGTGGACAATGGTCCATGGCTGCAGCAGATTTGCCAACGCTCTTTAATTTGCAACCCTTCAGCCAGGCCAGAGTTGCCCCACCCACCCCCACGGCAGCAAGGATGTGGACGAATTGGAGAGAGTCTAATGCTAATGGCATATTAGGGTGCGTTGGGAGGAGCATTGCCAGCAGATCCAGAGAAGTGATTATTCCCCTTTATTCGGCACTGGGGAGGCCACATCTGGAGTATTGTGTCCAGTTCTGGGAAAGGATGTGGACGCATTGGAGAGGGTCCAGCGGAGGGCAACAAAAATGATTCAGGAGCTGGGCACATGACCTACGAGGAGAGGCTGAGGGATTTGGGCTTGTTTAGTCTGCACAAGAGAAGAGTGAGGGGGGATTTGAGAGCAGCCTTCAACTCCCTGAAGGGAGGTTCCAAAGAGGATGGAGAGAGGCTGTTCTCAGGGGTGACACAAGACAGAATGAGGAGCAACGGTCTCATGTTGCAGTGGGGAGGTTTAGGTTGGAGATGAGGAAAAACGATTTCCCGAGGAGGGTGGGGAAGCACTGGGACGGGTTCCCTAGGTGAGGGGGGTGAAATCTCCATCCCTAGAGGTTTTTAAGTCCCGGCTTGACCAAGCTCTGGCTGGGATAATTTATTTGGGGTTGGTCCTGCTTTGAATAGACTAGATTGGTTGGACTAGATGGTTTCCTGAGGTCTCTTAGGGTACGTCTAGACTACAGGGTTTTGTCGGTCGACAGAAGATTTGTCAAAGCTTCTGTCGACAAAGAGCATCTAGACTACAGCCAGTTCTGTCGACAAAGCAAGCCACTTTGTCGACATAACAGTGTGGACGCAAAGGACAGTGTAGATGCCGTAATGCCTTCTATCGACAGAACTCTGTCAACAAAAGGCGTTATTCCTCAAAGAATGAGGTTTACATACATCGACAAAACTGCTGAGTTTTTTCGACGTTATGTCGACATAACTCAAAGGCAGTGTGGACGCAGGTATCGTTTTGTCGACAAAACCCTGTAGTCTAGACACACCCTTACAGCCCTCATCATCTATCTATCTATCTATCTATCTATCTATCTATCTATCTATCCGCACAAACCCCCTCTATCTATCTATCTATCTATCTATCTATCTATCTATCTATCTATCTATCTATCTATCTATTTTCTCTTCCAAAGTCTTTCTATCATATATTTGATGCGAATTGCATAAATTCTGCTCTTTGAAAAGAAGTTAAATCATAGAATCACATATTGAAATAACAGGAAGCTTGCATAGACATGGGGTAGTTATTTTGGGATATCTCCGGTATCTCGAAATAGCTATGGCATGTAGATGTATCCTTAGATGCTATAAAGTGTAGAACATTGATTAGGGAAGCTAAAGACATCATGGTCAACACCATCCACGGGCAAAGAAAAAGAAGGACATTTTCAAAAGCATCTGGAAAAAAGTCATTGAAATGGCGCAGACTTATTACTCGATGGACATGGTAAAATTGTTGATAATATAAAAAAAGCAAAAGGATTCAACTGTGGGCTGATATGAAAAGAAGCAGATTGGCCATTATGTATTGGTTGGGAAAACTTTGTATTGTGTTATCACTTCTACTGAGGAGTTTTCTTATGAGGTGTGGCTGAACACCGGCATCAGGGGCTGTACAACAATATAGATGCTACCCTAAAAAAATGAGTCAAACATAAAATAAGACAAAGTGCACAATTATTAAATTATACATAAGTTCACGGTGGTTAGGTCCATCAATGGCCATTAGCATGGATGGGTAGGAATGCTGTGCCTAGCCTCTGTTTGTCAGAAGCTAGGAAGGGGATGGATTGGTGGATGAATCCCTGTTCTGTTCACGCATAAGAACATAAGAACGGTCATACTGGGTCAGACCAAAGGTCCATCCAGCCCAATACTCTGTCTGCCCACAGTGGCCAATGCCAGGTGCCCCAGAGGGCGTGAACCAAACAGATAATGATCAAGCCATCTCTCTCCTGCCATCCATCTCCACCCTCTGACAAACAGAGGCTTGGGACACCATTCCTTACCCCTCCTGGCTAATAGCCATGAATGGACCTAACCTCTATGAATGTATCTAGTTCGTTTTAAAACCCTGTTATAGTCCTAGCCTTCACAACCTCCTCAGGCAAGGAGTTCCACAGATTGACTATGCGCTTTGTGAAGAACTTCCTTTTATTTGCTTTAAACCTGCTGCCCATTAGTTTCATTTCACTTTCTCTGGGACACCTGGCATTAGCCACTGTTGGAAGACAGGACACTGAGTTAGATGAAACTTTGATCTGACCCAGTCTGGCCATTCTGATGTTCTTATCTAAGGTAAAGAGGATTTTTTACCAGTATTTTCCTCACAGCTCTTTTCACGTCTTTGTTTTTCAGGCTGTAGATGATGGGGTTTAACATAGGGGTCAGGATGCTGTACTGGACGGAGAAAAATTGCTCTACAACCAGTGAAGAAACCGAGCTGGGTTTCGTGTATTGGAAAATTGCCGTCCCGTACAATAAACCCACCACGACAAGGTGAGAGCTGCAGGTGGAGAAGGCTTTACGGCGGCCCTCTGCAGACTGTATCCGCAGGATGGCGGAGATGATGAAGATGTAGGAGACCAGGGTGGGGAGGAAGGAGCTGAAACCAAATATAACCGCGGAAGAAAGAAGAGCGACTTGATTGGTGAAGGTCGTAGAGCAAGACAGGGGTAAGAGCGGAGGGAGCTCACAGCTGAAATGGCGGATTTCATTGGGCCCACAAAAGTGCAACTTCAACACAGGGACCGTGTTGACCAATGAATACATGAGCCCCATTATCCAGGAGCCACCTACCAGCTGTTTGCAGACTCGTGGGCTCATGGTCCCCACATAACGCAACGGGTGACATATGGCCGCGTACCGGTCGTACGCCATGGCGGAGAGGAGGAAAATTTCCGTCACTGCTAAGAGGAGGATGAAGAACATCTGGGCAAGGCAGCCGTGGACTGAAATGGTTTTGTGCTTTGCGGGGAAATTCGCCAACATCTTGGGGACAACCGTAGAGGAGTAGCAGAGATCGATAAACGACAAATGGGACAGGAAGTAGTACATGGGCGTGTGGAGGTGAGGGTCTACTCTTATCACCAGC
>NC_143081.1:3737500-3742500 GCF_052426305.1 Pelodiscus sinensis | reverse complement strand
CCTGCCGTGTCCGCAGGGAGCGACCTGCCTCAGCCCCGCATGAAACTCTTCCCGCCCGCCGCGGAGGAGCTGGCCACCGGAGAGGCCACCCTGACCTGCCTGGTGAGCGACTTCTTCCCCGGCTACGTGGAGGTGCAGTGGGAGCGCGAGGGGCAGCGCCAGACCCAGGGGGTGAGCACGGGGCCGGTGGCGCTGGGCCCGGACAGGACCTACGTCGTGAGCAGCCACCTGACGCTGCCAGCCAGTGAGTGGCGCACGGGGACCAACTACAGCTGCCTGGCCCAACACGAATCCCTGAGGAGCCCGCTGGAGAGGACCCTCAGTGCCCAGGTCTGCCACCCGGCCTAGCGTCGCGGGAAAAAACTGCTGCCGGCGCCCAGCCAGGCACTGGGACTGGCCCATGGGGCCAGCAACACGAACATGCCAAGGCAGGGAATTGTTTTGTGCTTCTGGGAGCCGGGCCGGCCCCCTGCCCATGGGCAGCAATAAACCATGGACTGAGAGCAAGTGAGCGCCGGGTTGTCTCCATTGTATCATGGGCACTAGGGCAACAGAGGGTGGGGGTGGGAAGGGGTGGCTATACTTTATAATCGGCACTAGGGCAGCAGAGGGTGGGGTGGGGGATGGGTGGCTATACTGTATAATGGGCACTAGGGGGCAGCAGAGGGTGGGGGAAGGGGCGGCTATACTGTATAATGGGCACTAGGGGGCAACAGAGGGTGGGCGGGGAAGGGGCGGCTATACAGTATAATGGGCACTAGGGGGCAGCACAGGGTGGGGTGGGGTGGGGAAGGGGTGGCTATACTGTATAATGGGCACTAGGGCAGCAGAGGGTGGGGTGGGGTGGGGTGGGGTGGGGAAGGGGTGGCTATACTGTATAATGGGCACTAGGGCAGCAGAGGGTGGGGTGGGGAAGGGGTGGCTATAATGTATAATGGGCACTAGGGGGAGCAGGGGGGGCGGGGAAGGGGAGGCTATACTGTATAATGGGCACTAGGGGGCAGCAGAGAGTGGGCGGGGAAGGGGCAGCTATACTGTATAATGGGCACTAGGGGGCAGCAGAGGGTGGGCGGGGAAGGGGCGGCTATACTGTATAAAGGTACATTATTATGGCAGAACAACCATTGCGCATATCTCTCTGGCATTGAGAAAGCAGGCGGCGCTTATGAGCCTTATCTGGGTCAAACACTCCCAGGGTATGTCTACACTACCCCACTAGTTCGAACTAGCGGGGTAATGTAGGCATACCGCACTTGCAAATGAAGCCCGGGATTTGAATTTCCCGGGCTTCATTTGCATAAGCAGGGAGCCGCCATTTTTAAAACCCCGCTGGTTCGAACCCCGTGCAGCGCGGCTACACGGGGCTCGAACTAGGTAGTTCGAACTAGGCTTCCTATTTAGAACTACCGTTACTCCTCATTTCACGAGGAGTAACGGTAGTTCGAACTAGGAAGCCTAGTTCTAACTACCTAGTTCGAGCCCCGTGTAGCCGCGCTGCACGGGGTTCGAACCAGCGGGGTTTTAAAAATGGCGGCTCCCCGCTTATGCAAATGAAGCCCGGGAAATTGAAATCCCGGGCTTCATTTCCAAGTGCGGTATGCCTACATTACCCTCCTAGTTCGAACTAGGAGGGTAGTATAGACATACCCCCAGAGAGTCAGAAGTTTCCTTTGGGGGTTTGGACGATACATTTGGCATCTAGAAGCTAGAGGTAAGACGGGCGGCTCTGGGCCGGGCTCTGACCGAGCTTCTGAGGGCCCTCTCCCAGGCGCCAAACACTTATGGGTGTGGTGCTCAAGTCAACGACCTGCGAAGAATCTTTCTGCTCCTGTGAGCCCCAATGGGAGTGGGGCCCAGATAGGCCTGTGGCCAGGCCCTTCAATACTGCGACACACTTTGGGTCTGGGTTTTATCTCCTCCAAAGGAGACACAATTGAAAGGAGCAGAAAGAATTCCTGCCTCGGGCCAGTGGGACGTGGGGTCCCAGGTGGGGAGAGGAAAGGGAACCAACAAACGGGCATTGCCTGATTCAAGGACACTGACCTCTAACCCCTCAGCGCCTGGCGGAGAACAGCTGAGTAGGGGGGACAGATCCCACCCGAGCGAGGAGGCTGCTCCTCTGGTCTGAAGGACCGGGCCGGATCCGGGTACCGCTTAGGGAGTCCGTGCAGGGTGAATTGCTCAAACTCAGAGCTCCTTACGGCCCCTGACTAGAGTCCTTTCCCAAATAGGCCACAAACCAGTCACACCGAGCGCTTCAACTGACAATTCAGCCAGCGGAAACCTCACATGCAAAACCACTCAGACACTCCAGCTCTCCCTGTGCCACAATCAGCCCCTGGCCTTACACACAGGTGAGGGGTTTTAAAACCCAATCTCACCTACCCCGAACAGGCCCTTCTGGTCCCAAAGAACCAGCCACACATCCCCAGTCAATTTCCACTTTGGATCTTACTCACAAGAGCACGCTGGGCCAGTCCTTTAGCATCTAAAAGCTAAAGGTTTATTAACAAAAGAGAGAAAAGGCTGAGGGTAAGGTCGTTGCAGGGAATACGTCACATGCACCAATCACCGAGTTCTCGATGCAGGCTGTGAGCAGAGATGTTACAAACTGCTGGCTTAAAAGTCTCTGGTGTACATCCTATGTCAGGACGGGTCGGCGATCCCTCCCGGCTCTCTGCCCCTCCCAAGGCTGCATCGGGGATCAGGAGCAGAATTGCAGACAGGATGGAGGTTGCCACGTGGCACTTTGTATCTCCCCTGGCGTCCTCCTAGCCAGAGCAGGTCACATGGCCCCGTGACCCATCCCCGTATCCCATGCCAACAGCCATTATTTGCAGGTTACCAGACGCATCCCTCAGGGGTGTATTGGGCCCCCTGAGAGCCAATGTCCTTGGAGCCCTGCTAATTAGCACAGTCGTTGGCTGGACATTCCTGGCCCGTTGCTCCGTCTCAGACATTCCCAGCACAAGCCTAGAGCCCGTCTTCATACCCCCACCCAAGGACATCACACACGGACATGGGTAGCACACATAGAATCCAGTCACGTGGCAGCTTGTGAGAGACATTTCGGCCCTCTGGGGAGAGTCTGCAGTTTCAGGAAAAGTGTCCTGGTGGCTCAGGATTGGCCGGCGCCGTGTGCGGATTCTCCCTTAGTACCGGGCTTTGCTCGGCCTGTTCCACATGCCCCATCGGGTTCCCACTTCTCACACTGAACCCAAAGCCTTTTGTGTGTTACCCAGCCCGGGGGGAATAATTGTTCCCTGGAGGAGAAACCCCTGGGTCGCTGTCTGAGCCGGCCGCCCTGCAACACCCCCTCCAAGGGGCCGAGGAGGATGGTCGCTTGGCACAGCTGGGCCTGAGTCAACAACCGGACGGAGGCAGGAGGAGATGCGGTCGGCTGCCCCCTCCCTTCTTTAGCTCTATTGGCAACAACAGCCCTGAGCCCTCCCCCCACACGGTGCCCTCCCTGCAGCACCAAGCCACCCAGCCCCCCAGCCTAGTGCCTGGCAGCCAGACACGGCCCGGCCCCCATCCGTGTGTCTGTCTGCCCGCACTCTGGGGGATTCTGTGTCTGACTGGCCCCCGTCCGTGTGTCTGTCTATTCATGCCCTAGGGGGTTCTGTGTCTGCCCAGCCCCCTCTTTATGTCCATCCGGCCGTGCCCTGTGGGGTTTTGTGTCTGCCTGACTCCCGTCCGTGTGTCTGTCTGTCTGTGCCCTGTGGGGTTCTGTGTCTGCCCGGCTCCCGGCCTACTGCCTTGGGAATCCCTCCGCTGGCCCCACTCATTGAGATTTGCCTCCTGGTGCTGGGCCTGGGATTAGGAGCTTCCCATTGTGGGGAGAATCCCCCAGTGTCTCGTTACTGGATTTTGAGGGGAGCAGCCAGATCGCTGCTGCACCCATAGGTGCGGGTGTTGGCCCCAAAAATGGTATGAAAGGGGGCCATGTGGGGTGTTGAATAGAAGCTCACTGTCTGCTGATCCTATGTACCATAGTCATGTGATTGTATAATGTCTGTGTGTGTAGTTAGGAATCTGTAATCTGTGTAGATACTGAATATTTCCCTGCATGTGGTTGAGCATTAGGCAGAGCCCGGCCTATGAACATGCTAAATAGCGACGCCCTGTGGGAAAATGGCACTCAATGGGCCAAGGACACACCTAAAGAATGGGGGCTGACATCTGAGAGCTGCCGGCAGGGAACACAGGGATAGGCTGCTGGCCAGGTGACATGCTGCAGTCAAGAAGAGACCAGGAAGGAGGGATAAAGAGGCCATGTGGTCAACGCCATCTTGTCCTCAGCTCAGCACTTCATCCCAGAGGCAGCATTGCAGGGATTGAAGAGCCGGGAAGACCTGTGAACCCATCCTGATCCTAGGATGCGCAACAAGGACTTTTAAACCAGCAGCTGTAACATCTCTGCTAGAGCCTGCATCGAGGACTGGGAGATTTGATGCATGTAATGTACTATCCTTTAACAACCTCACTCTCATGATTTTCTTTATTGTAGTAATAAACTGTTAGATGTTAGACGCTAAAGGATTGGCTCAGTGTGATTTGTGGGTAAGGTCCAGAGGGTAAATGGACCAGGGATCTGTGGCTGGTTTCTTGGAACCGGACAGAACTTGTTCGGGGTAGGTGGGATTGGGTTCTAAGACCCCCCACCAGTGTATGAGGCTCGGAGCCATCTGGGGCACGGATATTGCTGGGGTGTCGGAGGGGTTTTGCTCATGAGGCTTCAGGCAGGCAGCTGAAGCGCTCTGTGAGACTGGTTTGTGGCCTGTTTGGAGAGGTCACCAGTCTGGGGGCTGTGAGGAGCCCCGAAGTTGAGCAATTCGCCCTGAGCAGATGCCTTCAGCTGTGCCCAGACATGGCCCGGTCCGTCACACCGAGCACCGCACAGCGCTGGGCAGCGACCTGAGCCTGGACAGTGCTTCGGGGTGAGGGGGTGTTAAAATAAGGTAAATTCTGGGAAACGGGAAGTTGGTCTCATAAATCAG
>NC_143081.1:3195000-3335000 GCF_052426305.1 Pelodiscus sinensis | reverse complement strand
GGGCTCCGCAGTCCCCCGAGTGAGAGGCAGGAGGAGGAGGAGAAGAGAAAGAGAGAGACAGAGAGAGAGAGGCAGGAGGCAGAGGAGAGCTGAGAGAGAGTGGGGGGGAGGCAGTAGGAGGAGAGAGAGAGAGAGACGGAGCGAGAGAACGGAGGCTCAGGAGAGAAGACCGACGTGGAGGAGAGACTTGAAAACCCCGTTTTATGATGGGCTAATTGGCTAGTCATATATATAGTAGCCCAATGTCTGTGAGTCTGTAACACTGAAATGCTGGGCGGCGCTGTTGCCTGACTTACGTCCTTCGCCTCCCGCCGTGGCACTCGGATGACTTCTGCTCCACTCAGCCAGGCCACCACGGGAGAGCAAGCAGCACAAGCAGACATCTGAGTGCTGTGTGGGGGAAATCTCGCTCCCCTGGGGTACAGAGCCCCCAGAAGGGTCCGAGGCTGGAGGTCAAATCAGTGAGGCAGGAGAGAAACCTAGAAGGAAAAACTTTATGATGCCTGCATGCAGGCTGTCACACCAAGAGTGAAAGCAGCAGCCCTGAGATACAGATTCAGGGATTCTTTATACAGTAAGTTCAGACAGCTCAGTTGTGGATTGTTCTTCTTTAACATATCAAAGTCTCAGCAGAAGTACTCTGAGACTTCTGTTCACCCCAGGAGTGCTAGAAGTAAGTTTTTACAGTACACAAAGCCACATGAGAACTTGAGTGGAGGAGTCTACAAGGCAAACTGTGACAAAGATAAGGGTTTACATGACAAATTGTGACAGACTCGGAGTATCCATGAACTTGAGATAGGAGGCATTGGAAGGGTCTTGATTAGAGTTAATTTGATTTCTCTCTGTTACAGGGAGAGGGGTCTGGAAAACTTTTAACCCTTCCAGCCGTTTTCTTTTAGAGAGTTTTGATTTCCTGCACAGTCCCCCCTTAGACACAATTGGAGTTATTGGATTTTTCTCCCACAGCAGCACGTGGGAGTACGTCACTGCCCTGCGCCCCTTTTCTGCCCCTCTTTGCCTCCCGCCGTGGTGCTCGTCTGACTTCTGTGCCACTCAGCTGGGCCACCGTGGGGGAGCCCAAATGGCCGCTGAGTGCCACAGCGGGAGGCAACGACGGGTGGAGCAGTGTTGTACAGCATGACAGTGGCTCCAGGCCCCACTCCCCAGCCGTGACCGTCACCGCCCCATCCCCCTTTGCCTCCCGCAGTGGCACTCAGCTGACTTCTGCGCTGCTCAGCCAGGCCACCACGGGGGAACAAGCAGCTGTTTGGGGAGAGAGAGAGAGAGAGAGAGAGAGAGAGGCCGTGTCCAGACTCAGGGGTTTTCTCGGGAAAAGTAGCCTTTTCCCGAAAAAACTTCCCCTGCGTCCAGACTCAAGCCGCGTTCTTTCGAAATTATTTCGAAAGAACGCGGCTTTTCTTTCGATGGCGGTAAACCTCAATTTACGAGGAAGAACGCCTTCTTTCGAAAGTTCCTCTTTCGAAAGAAGGCGTTCTTCAATGTAAAGAGGCCGTCTTCGAAAGAGAGCATCCAGACTCGCTGGGTGCTCTCTTTCGAAAAAGCGGATTTCTCTTTCGAAAGATCTGCCTGCAGTCTAGACATAGCCAGAGAGAGAGAGAGAGAGCAGAAAATCCCATCTTATAATGGGCTAATTGGTTAGTTTCAGAATAGTGTCCGTTATTCCGAAATAATGCCACGGTGTAGATGCATTGTAAGCAAGAGGAAGAAGAAGAAGACATGGAGCCTGGGTAGGTAAAAACCCATGGTATGGTTCTTTGAGGTCTCAGTAGGCTGAGAACGGAGTTAAGAAGGGAACACCCAAGACGGTGATGAAAGGAAGACGAGACGATACAATCTCTGCCGTCAACTCTCACCACTTCCTCTGACCTCCTGCTAACCCCAGAGGAGGGAAGGGTCTATTTAGAGGGGCTGGGCCAAATATCTCTGGACCCTTCTGGACTTGGATATCTTTTGTGATGCACTCAGCGACCACTTCTGTCCCACATGGTGACCTTTGCCTCCAGGGTCATGGGTACAGTCAGATCTGGGCTTACTGCTACTTCCTTGCACACCAGTAGATGGTGGTGGTGCACCAAAAAACCCCTTGAGCCTTTTCTTATTGTGTGTTTCCTTCAGCCCATCTGTGTTGGCCCAGCCGAGTCAGCTGGAATTCCCCCCGCTTTGAAACTAACTCCACACGGTGCCTCTCGGGATATTTCCTGTGGATATCCACCATCCTTCATCTCACATCTACATACATGGCCAGGCTGTGGTGATACAGGAGAGATCAGTGAAAGCGTATTGTCTTCCAGTTTGCATTGCTTCATGAGCAGACACGCCCGAGTGAGTCAAGGATGGAATCTCAGCCTTCGGCTTCTATTTTTCATACCTGTCAGGTGGTTTCACCTTGACTCTTAATGATCATAGAACCGCAGAAGCAGAGTCACCAAATCCAGAGAAGTCACCAAATCTAGACCCCTCACGGCAGGACCAAGCACCGTCAAAATCATCCCTGACAGGTGTCTGTCCAACCTGCTCTTCAATATCTCCAGGGATGGAGAGTTCACAACCTCCCTAGGCAATTTATTCCAGTGTTTGAGCACACGGACAAGTAGGAAGTTTTTCCTAATGTCCAACCTCAACTTCTCTTGCTGCAGTTTAAGCCCATTATTTCTTGTCCTGCCCTCAGAGTCCAAGAAGAGCAATTTTTCTCCCTCCTCTTTGTGACACCCTTTCAGATACCTGAAAACCACTATCCTGTCCCCTCTCAGTCTTCTCCTTTCCAGACTAACAAAACCCAGTTCTTTCAGTCTTCCCGCATAGGTCACATTTTCTTGCTGCTGAGCGCTGAGCGTATTTATTTGCGTGACAAGTTTTGCAGGGGAGGCCGTGTTTGTCTGAATCTGCATAAACAACTAGAAGTCCTGTGGCACCTTCTAGACTCACCGATGTATTGGAGCGTGAGCTTTCGTGGGCAAAGACCCATTTCGTCAGATGCATGGAGTGGAAATGGATTTGTATGGAAGTCCGTGTGCTGAGCGGGTTTGGAGGACCGTGTGCCGAGTGGGTTTGGAGGACCGTGTGCCGAGTGGGTTTGGAGGACCGCGTGCTGAGCGGGTTTGGAGGACCGTGTGCTGAGCGGGTTTGGAGGATCGTGTGCTCCGGCCAGCAGCCTGCTAGATACGTCAGAGAGCTTCTTAAGGAGGCTTTGCGATCTAATCATTTTCACACCCATCAGGCCTTAACCAGAGGGCTATTCAGGAAGGTGAGGGCTTTAAAAAGTCTACTCCTGAGCAAACAGAGGAGCTAGCAGATAGGAGCAACTAAGCAGGGAATTGGACAAGGGACTTTATAGGGGGCAAGATGGTCCTTTGTTCTGACCCAGTATGGCCGTTTTTGTCTTCTTATGGTCTTCCAGGGTTGTCCTTATTTCCCTGTCAATACATGGGCTCTATGGCTAGGTCTAGACTGCAGCCTTTTGTCGGAAAAAGCATCGCCAATTGCGCTCTGCAATTGGCGTCGCTTTTTCCAATTGCTTTTCCGGAAGAGGATTTCCTGCCATGTGGGCCTGTCTAGATGGGGCCAAGTGGTGGAAAAGCCTCCTTTTTTGGTAGAGCTCTTATTCCTCCTAGAACGAGGTAGACAGGGCTCCCTAAAGGAGTGCGTCTGTTCTTCTGCAAAAAAAAAAGTGGAAGAGTAAATGTGTTCCCTGGACGTGGTGGGATTTTGCCAGGATACATCCTGGATCCCGGAAAACCCCGCAGTGTAGACATAGCTTATATTTGCCCCACTTTAGTCTTCTAGCCTAAGGGTGTTCTGTTGGCAGGGAGGTGGGCCGGGGTCCTCAGTGGAAAACCAGAGTCACAAACGCTGAGCAGAAGTGTTTTATCCTTCTCACGTATCAGTTTCTTTTTGGTTTTATCAGACCCCTTGTGAACGGCTCCAGCCCTGGGGTGAATTCCCCCCGGGGCCCAAACCAATGCCTGGTTACACCTCCTACTTACAAGGGGGGGCTCCGAGGTTGGCGGCGTTCAAGAAGCTACAAATTCACTGTTTTGCAACTCGGTTTTTATTCATTGCTGGCTCTGAAGCAGAGAGCGACATGCAGCTGGTTGTGCAGCAGGGCAGGACAGAAGGAGACCCTCAGAGCAGTTACTTGATTGGAAATCACTTGCAGATGCCTTGATCAATTCCCATCCTTTGAACTAGTTCCCAGGGGTTCTACTGGGAACAGCTGTGATTGGAATGGGCCATGACCGCCGTGGGGAGACTAAGGGTACGTCTAGACTAAGGGCTTTTGTCGACAGAAGTTTTGTCGACAGCTAGGGTACGTCTAGACTACAGGCTTTTGTCGTCAAAAGTGGTCTTTTGTTGACAAAACTAGACCTGCGTCCACACTGCCTTTGAGTTATGTCGAGATAACGTCGACAAAACTCAGCAGTTTTGTCAACGTATGTAAACCTCATTCTACGAGGAATAACGCCTTTTGTTGACAGAGTTCTATCAATAGAAGGCGTTATTGCATCTACACTGTCCTTTGTGTCCCCACTGTTATGTCAACAAAGCGCCTTGCTTTGTCAACAGAACTGGATGTAGTCTAGCCGCTCTTTGTTGACAGAAGCTTTGTCGACAGTATCTGTCGACAAAACTTCTGTTGACAAAACCCTGTAGTCTAGACGTACCCATACTGTTGACAAAGTTTTTGTAGACAAACAAAATACAGGACTCTTTGTAGACAAAGAGCTTCTAGACTACATCCAGTTCTGTTGACAAAAGCGGCTTGCTTCGTTGACATGACAGTGTAGACGCAAAGGACAGTGTAGATGCAGTAACGCCTTCTGTCGACAGAACTCTAACGACAAAAGGCGTTATTCCTCCTAGAATGAGGTTTACCGCCATCGACAAAACTGCTGAGTTCTGTCGTCATTATGTCGACACAACTCAGCGGTAGTGTAGACGCAGGTCTAGTTTTGTTGACAAAAGTCCACTTTTGTCAACAAAACCCTGTAGTCTAGACACACCCTAAGAGGAGGAAGAGGTCCAGTGAGGAGAAGGCAGGTGGAAGGTTTCACGAAACTCAGCAGGTCAGGAAATGATCTCTCCCCTAAACACCCACTCAATGGGCTGACACGGGGAGAGAGCTACAAGCCTCCAGACCTACCCAAGGTTTGGCTTGAGTGAGGTTCTCACCTCTCCCGGACCGTATGCCACAAATGACGTCCAGTCCATCCGGTGAGAAGAGTTGGCAGCCCGGGCCCATGTCTGACCCTGGGGAAAAGTCTGAGATGGGATTGCCAGGGAATCAAACAGTAATGGGATTGAAACTGGCTCCTAACTCCCCTAGATTCCCTGGTATTGTCCTCCTCAGTTGGGCACTGAAGGGTGTGGGGGGTTCAGCTTTGGCGGGGAGGGTGTAGCCTCAGCTGCTTTGCAAAGCAGGCCGTATATCTGGGCCAAACCTAAGGACCGAAGAGACACCGCTCCAGCCTAGGCTGCAATTCCTAGTTGGACTAAGGGTTGCAGCCTCCGCATCATTTCCTGAATCCAGGGGATGAAGGTGGAGACTCTGACGTACACTCTGGGGGGCTTCCCAGAGGTAGATCCCCAGGAGACGATGCCCTGGGCTACTTCATCGCACACCAAGGGCCCCCCGGAGTCGCCCTGCAACACAGAACAAGCCACCGATGGTGGACAGATCAGCCAAAACATTGAGGAGCACTTCAGGGACACTGTCCCCCGGCCCCTGCTGTCTTCACATGGATCCCCCAAATCCTAGTCTGTCTTGACAACATCCCAACCCTTCATACAACCCTAGAGTTGGCAGAGACCGCAAGAGTCACTGAGTCCAAAGCAGGACCAACTCAACTCAATCATCCCAGCCAGGGCTTGGTCAACTGGGACTTAAACGCCTCTAGGGATGGAGATTCCACCCCCTCCCTCGGGAACCCAGCCCAGCGCTTCCCCGCCCTCCTCGGGAAATCGTTTTTCCTAATCTCCAACCTAACCTCCCCCGCTGCAACATGAGCCCATTGCTCCTCGTTCTGCGATTAGCCCCCACTGAGAACAGCCTCTCGCCAGCCTCTTTGGATCCCCACTTCAGGGGTTTGCAGGCTGCTCTCAAATCCCCCCTCCCTCTTCTCCTCTGCACACTCAACCGGCCCCAATCCCTCAGCCTTTGCATGTATATCACGTGCTCCAGCCCCCAGCTGGTCTCTGCCTCCCTGGCAAGAAGGGAAGCTATTGGCAATTTATTTGTACAGCACCTAGCGCAGTGGGACCTGATCCCTGATTTTTGCTCGTGGGCCCGATGGCAGCAGAAAGACCCTCAGTAGTAAGAAGAGTTTCTCAAGACGGCGGGTGAGTTTTACCTTAAAAGAGGACTGGCGCTTCTTTGGGTCCCCCACACACATCATGGTGGAGGGGGTGTATTTGTGATGTTTCGCCCCAAAAATATTCTGACACACCCGATCGTCCTGCACCTTCAACTCCACCTCCCGCAGTATCGCTGGGCCCCTTTTTCTCTTTGCTTGTGTCCGGCCCCAGCCAGCGACGCTGCACACCGTCCCGGGCCGCACTTGCTGGTTGGCTGGGGGCAAGCGGAGGAGTCCGACGTTCGTGTTGAAGCGTGCGGGTTTCTGCAGCTATGGCAAACCAAGAGCAAAAGCACCAGGGTCAATATGAAGCCCAGAGGTGATAGGGGAGACAGAATCCAAGGAGCGACACTTTACAGAGAATGCACGACCATGCAGTAGTCCAAGATCAGAGGGGTGGGGGATGGTACCTGCAGCAGTGTGAGGTCACTGGGGGTGGGGGATGGGATGGGGTGGTACCTGCAGCAGCATGATGTCATTGTTTATAGTTTCCCTGTCGTACTGCGGGTGGGGGATCTGCCGTTGTACGGGGATCACTTGCTGACTCTTTTCCCGTTTTCTGATGTTGTGGGCTCCCAGGGTGACAGTGATGCTGCTGTAAAAGCCGAGAGCAACAACTGGGGTGTTAGGGGCAGGGGAGGGACACGTGTCGGTTTGACCCATCAATTCTGATCTTGGGGAGCAGGGCAGCCTGGGACTCAGATTCCTTCATTCCCCTGTGGTCCCAGCTTCCCACCAGTCCAGCCCTTCCAGCTAGATGCAGATCGACTCCCCCAGCCCAATGCCCTGCAGAGCTGTCCTGGGGCTGTGACCCCTCCCTACCTTACCCTGCACAATGGGCCAGACCCCAGGTGGGGTCATTGATTTACCCAGTGCTGAGTTTGGGCCATGGTTTGTAGAGGCTGCTGGAGACACATTGACCCCTCTATAGCCAATCAGATACCTGGACCCTGCTGTCCCAGCCTGCTCTGCTCCCTGCTCCTTCCCAGACCCAGAGCATCCAGAGCCCCCTGTCCCTTGCTGTCCCCTACTGCCCCCATGTCTCAGCCCAGAGGCACTTACTCTCCCTTGCAGTGAGCAGCCGTCAGCACAAAGTTTCTTGTCACCAGGAAGCCTCCACAGTGCACGTTCTTGTTTCCACGTTGTATACGCACATAGGCCATATAAGGTCTGGAGTGGGGCTTGGCTTTATGCCCCCCGATGATCTCACCTGAAGGAAACCAGATTCACACAAAGAGCCGCATCCTCTCCCTGTGATGGGAGCGAGCTTCCCATTCTGAAAGAAAGTCTGTACTATCTTAACCTTAACCTTAACCTTAACCGTTATCCTTAACTGTTATCCTTAACCTTACCCTTAACCCTCCAATGCTCTCCCTGGAGGATCCCTGTGCCTGGAAACCTGCTCTCTGCTCAGCTCTGCCACACATTGGACATGACATGGGGCCAGAGGGGAAACTGATAGCTCTGACCAGTCTGCGGGGAGAATTGGTGCCAAACGCACCAGGAGCAGGGCAGTAATCATACTGACTTGTGTTAACATCTTTGCGGACCAAATTCCCCCAGGAGGCCACCATCACATCCCTTGTTGCTTTTTCATCTCCCTCAACCCCCAGTGACAATCAGGGCTGCTCCAATCCCAGCCCTGCAACTACTTTTTGTACACACACACACACACACAGAAAGAAAATCGGATTTTCTACACCACGAAACGTTTCCCAGAAAGCGTCTCTTTGCCTCCCACATTTTGGCTTTTTGCTTCAGAAAGTGATTAGAAAAGTGCCAGTTTGGGGCAGTTTTCAGCCGAAAATGTGTGGTCACCAAAACCGTTTTCCTTTTGGTCATTCTGGAGCGGAAGGAGGGGTGAGGTGGGCACCCGATACACCCAGAGCCTAGGAGACCTCACAAAATCTAATAGCCCTGGGCCCCCAGAATCTGGCCCTTTCCCAGCTCCTACTTGAGATCCTCCGTGCGTCTCTCCTGCTCTCAGCATCTCTCTCTCAGGGGCTCTATGTTGTTTGTAGCTCCACCACCCAGGCTCCCTCACCCCCACCTTCAAACCCTCCCCTAGCTGGGTCCCAGGAACCACCCATCACCCTGGCAGAAACATCTGACTCTGGGGAGGAGCCAGAATTTGCAGACAGCCCAGAGAGCTCCCCGCTCTGTTCCCCACAAACGCTGATCCCCCCCACACTCACCAGCCCCAGCCCCGGGGGGCAAGAGAAAAGCCACGGGCAGCAGGATCAGGAGCAACATCGTCACCGTCTGTGGAAAGCTACAGGGCTGGTGTCTCAGCCCTGGGGGATTTATAGACCGAGCAGCAAACCACAAGTCACGTGCGCTCTGCTCACATGGGGCACGAGGACCTCACAAGGACTCTTAGAAAGCTCAGCAGCCTGGTGCCATGGCCAACGGGTCCTCTGCCCATACATCTGCCTGGGAATGTGGCTAACACGGCCGCTCACAGCCTGGCCCTGGCTGAGGATGTGGTTAACGCTGCCCCTCCGCGTCGACCAGTGTCAGAAACGCCCCACGGCCAGTCTGCAGCCAGATCCCCCAGCCCTGAGGTTTGAGGGGGGTGAGGAGGGACGAGGCCTGAACCCAGACACCATAGACACTCACGGAACCCCAGGGTGGGCCAAGACCTCTGGAGTCATCGAGTCCAGCCCCCTGCCTAAGGCTGGACCAGCCCAATTCAATCATCCCAGCCAGGGCTTGGTCAAACCGAGACTTAAACACCTCTAGGGATGGAGATTCCACTCCCTCCCTAGGGAACCCAGCCCAGTGCTTCCCCACCCATCTAGGGAGGTTGCTTCACAAAGCAAATAGTCAACCTGTGGAACTCCTTGCTGCAGGAGGCTGTGAAGGCTAGAACTAGAACAGAGTTTAAAGAAAAGTTAGATGAAGTCATGGAGGTTGGGTCCATGGAGTGCTAGTAGCCAGGGGGTAGAAATGGTGTCCCTGGCCTCTGTTTGTGGAAGGCTGGAGATGAATGGAACGTGACAAATGGCTTGGTCATTGTCTTCGGTCCATCCCTCCAGGGTACCTAGTGTTGGCCACTGTCGGCAGACAGGCTACTGGGCTAGATGGACCTTTGGTCTGACCCAGACTAATGGCTGTTAGTTCGAATTAACTTTGTAGTGTAGACATACCCTGCCATACCTACAATTCTGGGCCGCAGAAAGCTGCTTACAATCACCCTGAGGCCCTGGCCCGATTTCTCAACCAAGACCTGAGCCCCCTGACATGGCTCCATGCTTTTTATCCATCTCCAGTGTTGGGAGTCAAGGAATCCCATGCAAATCTCAGCTTTTCTTGGGGTAAAATAGCATCTTTAGGGCCCTCCAGGCTGTGGGGCAGACGTTGAAGACCTGACGCCGAATTGCATAAAACCCCGTAGCCTTCTCCTCCCCCGTCCCACTCCCTTGGGGTGCCCCAGTACCCCTGAGATAGCAGCCAAGAGCATGAGAACCCCCAGTCTCTCCCATGGGGTATTCTCCAACCTCGTCACAAGTGGCATCTTCATGGCTCATATAAGGCTTAGGCCTGGTCCTGGACGGGGGGCGGGTTTCAGCCCCAGCTCTGTGGGGATAAGAAACCTTAGATATGTGTGTTGTGTATCTGATCAGCGCTCACTTTTTGGTGACCATGGAAGCAAACCCCACATTAAACACCTCTGGATTGTCATGCGATGGGTTCTTTCTTCTCCTTCCCGGCTCAGCAGTGGGCTGACACTTTCCTGGATCTTTCTCTTGCTCCTCACGCATTTCAAGACCCTCTTCTTGTTGCCTTGTCTGTCCCTTGCTAGGCGAGACTCATTTGGGTGCCCTCGTCCATCCGATTTTGTTCCTGTGATCCCATTGGCCGGGAATGGTGATTTGCAACCAATGGGAGGCGCAGCTAAATACAGTCATGTGGAGACCCACCAGGGGCTAACCCTGCCAGACCAAATCCAGCTCACAGGCTGATGTTGGCTGAGCCCTTGGCTAGTGTATCCTAAACATATTTATGTCCCTGAACTTCTAAAAAATATTCCTAAAAAAAATCTTTGTTCTGCTACAGCCCGTGCAAACCTGGTCTTTATGGCTTCCTCGGAGCCTGTGTGTTCTTCAGCTGATCAGGGTGGGGGGTTATTTTAAAAGAGGTGTCTCCTTTTTGTAAATAATCAAGTTTCCCCTTTAATGTTTTTTTAAAAATACCCATTTTTGGTATCAGCTGCGTTCTTAATGTCCTCCGATATAAAAACTGCTCCTGCCGGTTCTTTCAAACTTTTATTGTCCACAATGAGGAAAAGGACTTTCATGCTGTAAAAAGTTAACAGCTAGTGTCATGTTGTGGTGTGTGGCCTTACAGAAGGGTTGTGTGTTTAGGACTGGGTTTGTCGGGCTATAGCTTTATTTTTGACGAGGGGCATTTGGTTGAAAAACATTATAATTTCTTTACAGACGTTTTCTTTGGAGCACATACAATGACCATTGTTAGAAACTGTGTCTTTGTGACCGCAGTTAGCCAAAAAAATTAAGAAACGCCCTTACCTTCAGAACGGTTTGATTTTATCTTCTTCCTTAACACAGTTGTCTACGAGGTCTATAATTGTCTTGCTAGGTAATTTCTCTCTTATAGTTAAATAACTCATGGAATGTTTATTTTATACAAAATCTGTACTAAATGGGTAAATATACAGGGAAATATTGTTATTTCTTAATAAGCGGCCTGTCTGTAAACAGGGGTTGAAATTGAAAAATTGCGACTGCACTAAATTAAAATCTTCGTTCTGTAAAACTTGGCAGCCCTGTAGGTGTACAGATAATTTTTTATTGGAACACCTACACAAATTCCCCTCAATTGACAGCTTTCATATTCTACTCATATTCTACTTCATATGATCTGTGTGTTCAGTAAAATTTGGCATGGCAATTTACAGCTAAATTTAAAATTGGAATACTCCCCTTAATGAGTAGTAGTTTAAGGTGAGTGTATCTTAAACATGTGTATCTCATCAAACTTCTGCTCAATGCTCACAGAAATATACTTGTTGTGTGACAGCTGTGTTAATCTTGGAAGAGATGGCTCCTATTTTTAAATGATAAAGTTTTCCTTTCAATTGTTTTTGAAAAAGTAGCTAATTTTTGTAAAAGGCGTCTTTTTAGTGTCATGCAGTTTACAAAGTTGCTCATATCGAATGTTGCTTGTCAGGGATGGGAAAAGGAGTTTTACAGTTTACAAAGATTAGCGGGTCTGTGTTTTTCAATGTGAGAGTGTTGGTCTTTAGCTTTATCTTAGAAGAGGCATCATTGGTAATCAAAGTCGTAGAATTGCTCTACAGAAGTTTTCCTTTAGCAAAAGTTGAAAAACGGAGTGAGGGTTTTACTGTAGAAAGGAGGCAGTTTGTGGTTGGAAGGTGTATTGTTGTATTCACTGTTAACCAAATAATTAAGAAACAAGATTATCTTAAAAGCTGTTAGAAGAGAGTTTTATCTATTTCCCTCACATCGTTGTCTTTGAGCAACAAAAAGGGAGGAGGACCCGTTGTTACCTAATTTCTCTCCTTAATTGTAAAAGAACTCTTTAAAGGATTATTTCCTATGAAAAGCCGTACGAAATAACTTTTAATGGGTAGTACTGTGATTCCTTAATAACTGACGTATCTGCAAACAGGTGTGGCTCATTTAATTTTAATTAGATGATTATAATTAAATTCTGCTCAGTAAAATCGGGCCGCCCTTTAGATCAACAGCTATTTTTTTTAATGACACCCAGATGCAAACTTCCCTCAGTGGGTACAGTTTTCGTGTTCTCCTAGTTGTGCACAAAACGGTTAAACGCTTAGGCCAGTGCGGAGGTGAGCAGTAGAGGTGGGCCCTGGCGGACAGGTATGGGTGCTCACATCTCCCATTGGCCGGGAAGGATCTCCTGGTTCGTCAGTTCTGGTTCCTGAATGTTCTCCTGTCCCCGCACTTCAGGACCGTCTCCTCCAGCTGTGTGTTCCTCCCTTCCTTGAATCACTCCGGTGAGTGGACACTGGATATCAACCGGGTGTGATGCTTGCTTCCATGGTGCAGAGGGCCATCCCTGTGGCCCAGTACCTGTGCTCCCCCAGGCCCCTCGTCTGGTGGGCTACGTACTCCCACCCCCTGGGAGAATTTCTGCCTTGGGTTGCAGGAACCCTCAGCCATTTCCCCATCCCCTGCTTGCAGCTCTGAGACACACACTGGGCAGGAAGCAGGGAGCTGAGCCAAGCCAGCAGGTGACTCAACATCGCCCGCGTTCTCCACCAATGAGATTCTGGCACCGAGGAGACAGGTGAGCTCCAGATGGTTCCAGGTGTGCTGGGATCCAGATAGGATCCATGGAGCCCTGTTCCCGGATGCTCTTGGGGCAGAGGGACTTTCCTCTAGAGGGAGGCTGTTTTCCAGACACCGCCCCCTTCCTCCTGCCCCCACAGGTCAGCAGCCTGTTGCTGAGGTTTCTGTGGGCACCTGGGTTGTGACAGCTCCCCAAGTGGGCAGCCCCCATGTGATCGCCGGTTTCCGGCTGGCTTTATCAATTCCCTGGGGCTGAGTCACAAGCCCTGTTGCTTTCCCCAGATGGTGACGATGCTGATCCTGATCCTGCTGCCTGTGGCCTTTCTCCTGCCCCCCGGCACTGGGGCTGGTGAGTGTGGGGAGGAACAGGGATTGTGGGGACAGAGTGGGGAGTTTTCTGGGTTGTGTGCAAATCCCAGCTCCTCCCCAGAGTCAGATGCAAGGGCTGGCCAGAAACAAAGGGGTTTTGATGGATGCAGCCCTGGCCTAATGGTTTCTGGCTGAGCCTGAGGCCTCGAAATCCTTTTTCTTAATCTGTCCTTGGTGGGAACCAGTTCTCCTGGGTGGTACCTCCAACCGAGGAGTGGAGTCTAGTGGTCAGAGCAGGGGGGTTGGAAGTCAGGACTCCTGGGTCTTTGTTCCTTCTCCCTTTGTCAGTGTTGTGATTCTAAATGGAAGTTTTTGGGGCAAGACTCAGTGCCGAGCCGGGCACAAGGAAACCCTGATCTCTCTTGGCATCTGGGCAGCCTTGATCCAGATTGGTGGCCCCAGATGCAAATAGCAGCAGCGGATTTTCAAAACAGCCTTTGATGGGTAGGAGGAATGCCGGCCGTCAAGTGAAACAGCAGATGTCACTTGCAGGCTGTTTGTAGCATTAACCTTCTCCTAAGATCTATTGGTTTTTTTTTCCCTAATGACTCATTCACTGCCCTGAATATCCCTTCCCCACCCCCTTATTAAATGGGTTTGTCAGAATCACATAATAATAATCTTACTATGAAGAATATGGAGTAAAGGATCACAGACTTAGCCGGGCAGGTAATACTGAGGATCTCCCATGAACACTTGACTTACTGCCATGGGGGAGAGTCACAAATCAGAGAATCCTAGAACACGAGAACTGGAAGGGACCTTGAGAGGTCATTGAGTCCAGTCCCCTGCCCTCATGGCAGGACCAAGCATCATCTGGACCATCCCTGATAGGTGTCTCTCCAACTTGATCTTCAATATCTCCAGGGATGGAGATGCCACAACCTCCCTGGGCAATTTATTCCAGTGCTTACCCACCCTGACAGGTAGGATGTTTTTCCTAATGTGCAACCTAAACCTCCCTTGCTGCAATTTAAGCCCATTGCTTCTTGTCCGATCCTCATTAGCCAAGGAGAAAAATTTCTCCTCCTTCTCCTTGTAACACCCTTTTAGATACTTGAAAACCCCTATCACGTCCCCTCTCCGTCTTCTCCTTTCCAAACTAAACAAGCTCAATTCTTTCAGCCTTCCCTCATAACTCATGTTCTCCAGACCTCTCCTCATTCTTGTTGCTCTTCTCTGGACTTTCTCCAATTTCTCCACAGCTTTCGTGAAATTTGTTTCCCAGAGCTGGACACAACACTCCAGTTGAGGGTTAATTAGCACAGTGTAGAGCGGGAGAATGACTTCTCGAGTCTTGCTCACAACACTCCTGTTCATGCTGTGCAGATTCATGTTGGCTTTTTTTGCGACAGCATCACACTGTTGACTCCTATTTGACCTGTGGGCCATTCTGACCCCTCAATCCTTCTCTGCAGGACTCCTTCCTAGACAGCCGCTTCCCATTCTTTGTTTGTGAAAGGGATTGTTCATTTCACCTTCTTTCAGAGGGGTACCACAAGCTCTTTAACCACAAGTGAGACATTTTAAGCGGAGCTTGCCTTCTGAGGGATCATCTGAAAACTCATAATTTGCTGATCATCATTGTCCTGATAAAATATGCGTGGCATCAAAAGTCATCAGATTCTACTGCATCTTCCCAGTCTGGGAAGCAGCCATTAGTCAACACCTCAATTTTCCATTGGACTAAATATTTGGGGGGCTAGGCTTGGAAAGTCTTGTCTGGTCACTGTGCATGGATGGGGGCTGCAGGAGCTAATCTGGGGTGACAACGGTCCCCACACTGGTGACTCAACACAAAGCAATTACAGACCCAGGCGCAGTGTGTTAGACACTGATTTTCCACCCAGCGAGGTCAGAGCTGTAGACTTGCCCTCCAGCTCTACGGGGCACCCAGAGTAGGGAAGAGCTGTCTGGGAGGAAGAATATCTGACATGGGGGTCTCCAGTAGAGCATTGCAGGGACTTGGATGAGGCTGCGGGGGCTCCCCTTCGGGATGAGGAGCTCAGTCCCAACCCAGAGAGGTTATGGAGCACTGTGTGTGAACGTGCTCTCCCCCTAGGCGAGATCATCGGGGGATGGCAAGCCAGGCCCCACTCCAGGCCCTACATGGCCTATCTGAAAATACAACATGGAAATCAGAGTTTCTCCTGTGGAGGGTTCCTGGTGGTGAAGAACTTTGTGCTGACGGCTGCTCACTGCCTGGGAGAGTAAGTGCCTCTGGGCTGGGACGTGAGGGTAGGTGGGATCAATGGGGGATCAGGATCTGGAAGCTCTGGTACCACCATGGGTGAGCAGCGGAGGGGCAGGGGTTGGCCAGGCTGGGGAGCAGAGCCCAGGGGTTTGATCTGCTCAGGAGGTGTCAGCGAGTTTCTAGGAGCCTCTGCAACCCACGGCCCAGCCCCAGCGCTGGGGAAATCAATGGGGGTGAGGCCAGTGAGCCCAGCTGGGGTCTGACCCCTTGCCCAGTGTGGGGCAGGGAGGGGTCACAGCCCCAGAGCAGGTCTGTGGGGTGCTGGGCTGGGGGGGATGTAGGCTTGGCTTGGAGCTGACCACGTGCAGAGTGTGATCTTGATCCCATGCCCAGGGCTTACCCTGGGATCTGAGCCAGGTCACTGTCCCCACTCCTGACCAATCCCGCATTGCATCTACCCTCAAGATGCTAACGGCCCATCCATGGGCTGCTCTCAACTTTTACAGCAACGTCACTGTCATCCTGGGAGCTCACAACATCCACGAACAGGAACCAAGCCAGCAAGTGATCCCCGTGCGCCGGCAAATCCCCCACCCGCAATATGATAATACATCTTTTAACAATGACATCATGTTGCTGCAGGTACCACCCCATCCCATCCCCCACCCCCAGTGACCTCACACTGCTGCAGGTACCACCCCATCCCATCCCCCACCCCCAGTGACCTCACACTGCTGCAGGTACCGCCCCATCCCATCCCCCACCCCCAGTGACCTCACACTGCTGCAGGTACCACCCCCATCCCATCCCCCACCCCCAGTGACCTCACACTGCTGCAGATACCACCCCATCCCATCCCCCACCCCCAGTGACCTCACACTGCTGCAGGTACCACCCCCATCCCTTCCCCCAGCCCCAGTGACCTCACACTGCTGCAGATACCACCCCATCCCATCCCCCACCCCCAGTGACCTCACACTGCTGCAGGTACCACCCCCATCCCTTCCCCCAGCCCCAGTGACCTCACACTGCTGCAGATACCACCCCATCCCATCCCCCACCCCCAGTGACCTCACACTGCTGCAGGTACCAGCCCCATCCCATCCCCCACCCCCAGTGACCTCACACTGCTGCAGGTACCGCCCCCATCCCATCCCTCACCCCCAGTGACCTCACACTGCTGCAGGTACCGCCCCCATCCCATCCCCCACCCCCAGTGACCTCACACTGCTGCAGATACCGCCCCATCCCATCCCCCACCCCCAGTGACCTCACACTGCTGCAGGTACCGCCCCCATCCCATCCCCCACCCCCAGTGACCTCACACTGCTGCAGGTACCGCCCCCATCCCATCCCCCACCCCCAGTGACCTCACGCTGCTGCAGGTACCTCCCCCATCCCATCCCCCACCCCCAGTGACCTCACACTGCTGCAGGTACCGCCCCCATCCCATCCCCCACCCCCAGTGACCTCACACTGCTGCA
Organism: Pelodiscus sinensis; assembly: GCF_052426305.1. Classification (NCBI taxonomy): domain Eukaryota; kingdom Metazoa; phylum Chordata; order Testudines; family Trionychidae; genus Pelodiscus; species Pelodiscus sinensis. The sequence goes on along the minus strand of NC_143081.1, from coordinate 3,318,277 downwards.
GGTACCGCCCCATCCCATCCCCCACCCCAGTGACCTCACTCTGCTGCAGGTACCACCCCATCCCATCCCCCACCCCCAGTGACCTCACACTGCTGCAGGTACCGCCCCCATCCCATCCCCCGCCCCCAGTGACCTCACACTGCTGCAGGTACCACCCCCATCCCATCCCCCACCCCCAGTGACCTCACACTGCTGCAGGTATCACCCCCATCCCATCTCCCAGCCTCAGTGAGCCTGTACTTGTGGGTTTCCCAGATGTTTCGCTGTCTCCGTGTGACTGACATGGATCCGGAGTTTGAGTGACATTGTTCTTTCCCTCTCAGCTGGAGGAGGAAGCAGTTCTGAACAGTTTGGTGGGTCCCATCGCCCTGCCCCGTGCCCACCAGAGAGTGAAGCCCGGGACCCTGTGCACCGTCGCCGGATGGGGCAGTGTGATGTCATATGCTCCGCTTTTTCCGGACACCCTGTGGGAAGTGGACGTGGTGGTGATGCCGGACGCCGCGTGTCCGAGAAATCCTTACTGGGTGTATCGTCTCTATGACCCCTCCACCATGATGTGTGTGGGGGACCCAGCCCAGTTGTACGACTCTGCAAAGGTACCTCCCCTCCTGGCTTCCACTCCCCGGGTAGGTTTCGATTGACAAAGCTGGGGGCATGCGTCAGCCGTAGGAGTGGGATGTTCCCATCAGGCCTCACTGCACCAGGCAGAAACCAGCTGGAGAGAGGGAGGTGGGGTATGGACTCCCAGCTGGAGCATGGGAGGGGCCACGTAGAGACCGGGCGGGTGTCACTGGGCCGCGGATCAGCAAGAAACGACTCCCTGTGTTCGTTTCAACTTGTGGCTTCTTCCGTTTCGCAGGGCGACTCCGGGGGGCCCCTGGTGTGCAGAAGAAGAGCCCAGGGCATCGTCTCCTGGGGGCCTGATAAAGCCCCCGGGGTCTACACGAAAATCTCCGCCTTTGTCCCCTGGATAAAAGAGACGATGAGGAGGCAGCAGGCCGGAGCCAGACTGTGACCGGAGCAGCACTGCTTCTGTGATTTGGAGGGGCCCGAATATAGATGCCCCGCCCCCCTCAGGCTGAGGCGCCCCCACTCCCACAGTTTTTGCTTCACTCGGGGAGCTCCCAAACCCATGAGAATCTAGGTCGGAACCTAGGGGAGTTAGGAACTTCATGCAACCCCTTTTCTTAACCCTTTGGCTGCCTCTTCCCAGGTTCATGTCGCCTGGGGTGCTGGCCATGAGCCCAGCCCTGGGGCAGAGCTGGCGGTTCGGGGTCTGCCCCGTGTCAGCCGGATGGGTGATGGTTCTGGAAGATCCTCACCATCCCCTGCCCGCCTGGCCCATGTGAATCCTGCCACCAGCTCTCTGTTCACGGTTTGTTCCCAGGGGTCCAGCGCCCGTCCCACATCCCCCCAGCGCCGGCCAGGCCAGCTGTCAAGGACCGGCGCGAAGGCCACACTGAGCAATGCAGATCCATCCGCAGGGCTGAGCCCTCCTTCCCAGCTCCCCCGCCCCCGGCCTGCCACGTTTCACTCCCTGCTTTGTACCCAGCACAGAATAAAAACGAAGTTACAAAAAAGTGTCTCGGGGACTGAGCGACCCACGAAATCCAGAGCCGCCGCTGCATGTGCCAGGACTGGGGTGGGGAAGTGGGGCAGGATTTCACCCCTCCGGGGAAAGGCTGGATTTGTAGTTCATGCCCTAGGCTGGGACCCTGTCAAGGCTGTTCCCCACTCTGGCATGACAAAAGCAGTAGTGGGAGCCTGCAGAAGCAACCCCAAAACCTGATCTCCCCCCCCCCGCCCCAAACCCTAATACCCAGATTTTGGAGAATAAATACCGCTGCCACCGCCCAAGTAATCCAAGTAAACCAGGGAAGAGATCACATGGGAAACCGCCCCCCTAAAAAGCTCAGGGAGATCTCTAGCTCTTTCCCCCAAGCGTTTGAAAAAGAAAAGAGAAAATACGAGCTGCAGTCGGTGGTCGCTGCCCCCTAGTCAGAGGCCTGCAGATACCCAGACACAGATTTTCCAGGGCACAGAAATGAACCAATGGCAGGTTAATTAAAAAAAAAGAAAACAAACTTTTAGCACCAAAACAAAACTCTAGTTGCCAGCACAGTGACTAGATTGAAAAGAGCCACCAATTAATCTAGACACTCAGGGGAATCCCCCCATGGGCTCAAATCTTAGTTACAACAGAGAGGAAAACCCCACGTTGAACAGCTCAGACATCAATTCCACATTCCCAGCACATAAAACAATAAAACCAGGCTAATAAAAAAAAAAAGGAAACAAACTTTTATTATCAAAACAAAACCACCCCCATCCCATCCCCCGCCCCCAGGGACCTCACACTGCTGCAGGTATCAACCCCATCCCATCCCCCACCCCCAGGGACCTCACACTGCTGCAGGTACCGCCCCCATCCCATCCCCCACCCCCAGTGACCTCACACTGCTGCAGGTACCGCCCCATCCCATCCCCCACCCCCAGTGACCTCACACTGCTGCAGGTACCGCCCCATCCCATCCCCCACCCCCAGGGACCTCACACTGCTGCAGGTACCGCCCCCATCCCATCCCCCACCCCCAGTGACCTCACACTGCTGCAGGTACCGCCCCCATCCCATCCCCCACCCCCAGTGACCTCACACTGATGCAGGTACCGCCCCCATCCCATCCCCCACCCCCAGTGACCTCACACTGCTGCAGGTACCACCCCATCCCATCCCCCACCCCCAGTGACCTCACACTGCTGCAGGTACCGCCCCCATCCCATCCCCCACCCCCAGTGACCTCACACTGCTGCAGGTACCGCCCCCATCCCATCCCCCACCCCCAGTGACCTCACACTGCTGCAGGTACCGCCCCCATCCCATCCCCCACCCCCAGTGACCTCACACTGCTGCAGGTACCGCCCCCATTCCATCCCCCACCCCCAGTGACCTCACACTGCTGCAGGTACCGCCCCCATCCCATCCCCCACCCCCAGTGACCTCACACTGCTGCAGGTACCGCCCCCATCCCATCCCCCACCCCCAGTGACCTCACACTGCTGCAGGTACCGCCCCCTTCCTATCTATCTTCCTGCAGCAACTCCATGGGTGTTGCAGAGAATTTCTTGTCTCCATATTCTTGCCTGTGGCCCTCTGATTCCACGTTGTCCTTCTCATGTTTCGGCTGGAGTGGAACGTGGCGCCGACCATGTGGGTGGGGCCATCGCCCTGCCCAACGCTCACGAGAGGGTGGAGCCAAGGACCCTGTGTATTGTCACCGGCTGGGGCAACCTTTGTCCAGATGCTGTGTTGTTGCCACGCGCACTCCGGGAAGTGGACGTGGTGGTGATTACGGATGCTGCGTGTCCGAGGGACCCCGACTTGGTTTATTGTCGCTATGACCCGTCCACCATTGTCTGTGGGGGGGGGACACAGCCTGGTTGTACGACTCTGCTCAGGTGCCTCCCCTCCTGACTTCAACCCCCCTGGCAAAGTGGCTCTGAGTGATGAGGCCGTTGGAGTTCCCCTCAGGGCTAGTAGTGACCATCAGGCCCTGTTGTGTCAGGCACTGTCCAAGCCAATGGGGAGATTTCTGGTCTTGTCTTGGGGGAAGGTCCTAAGTTTTCTCTGACCTTCTACTCTCGCGACCCGGGACGGGCTGCTCTCTTTCTACGAGGTGTCAGATTGCAGCCTCGATCTCTCTAAATACCCCTTTTGGGTGCCAAAGCATTCTGGATACACCACCCGTTTTCCATAACTGGGCCTAACACCCCAAGATTTTCGAGGGTACCCCCTTTAGTTGGAAGAAATCTTTGGGTATCTTATGACTATTCATTATGAGGGCCAGATGTCTTTTTGGGTGGGAAGATGTACGGAAGCTGAGGTTCACAAAAGGCCATCGGCTCGCGATTGCACCAAGAGATAAAACACCCAGAACTGTTGTGTTAGCAGATTTATAGCATACGTTCTGGGTAAGGCGCAAAAAAATAAACTTGGCCTGACTGCAGACTCTTGCTTCACCCCTTTAAGGAAAATTACAAGCACAAAGCATAAAGTTCCCCACGTATATCTTATTGCCACCAGCCATCTTACAGAACCTGGATTCCGTAGGCCTCTTGTGTTACCAGCATATTTCAAATCTATATTAAAGAAATATAACAATTAACATAAAACGAATATCACATTAGGGCTGTGTCTAGACTACATGCCTCTGCCGACAGAGGCTTCCTCCCTGTCCTCCACCCCACCCATCTCGGGGTCCTCTACAGCTTTTACTAGCAACAGATCATGGATACAGGCACAGAACAACCTCAGGAACAGAACAGATCTACATGAAGGTCCATGAAAAACACCCTGGTGGACAAAGATTCCCCCAGAGGGGCCTATGCTGAGGAGGATCAGTGAGTCTGTTCTGAGGTCTTGTTGGTTTTTTAGGGAGAGCTCATTTATTTATTCAAATATCACACGGTGCTTAGGGAACTACCCTGTGAGAATCCACACTTAGCTCGCCGCATCCCAGTCACCTTCATGAACCAGACTTTTCCCATTGCTCAGAAACAGCAGCAAGGTCCTTGACCTTGGCCTGTTCTCCATAAACCCCATGCTCCGCGGTGTGATGGATAGGTGGAGGGCTGGCCAACACTCAGGGTATGTCTACACTTGCACCCTATTTCAAAACAGAGATGCAAATGAAGCAATTCGAAATTGCAAATGAAGCCGGGATTTAAATATCCCATGCTTCATTTGCATAATCGCGTTATGGCGCTATCTCAAGTTAACGCTATTTCAAATTAACAAATGTTGTGTAGATGCGATTATTTTGAGAGAAAACCCTTCTCTCGAAATAACCCTTATTCCTCGTACAATGAGGTTTAACAGTTATTTCGAGAGAAGGGTTGTCTCTCAAAATAACCACGTCTACACAGCATCTGTTAGTTCGAAATAGCGCCAACTCAAAATAGCGCCATAACACGATTATGCAAATGAAGCATGGGATATTTAAATCCCGGCTTCATTTGCAATTTTGAATTGCTGAATTTGCATCCCTATTTCAAAATACGGTGCAAGTGTAGACATACCCTCAGTGACTAAAGGGTTAAACTCAGGTAGCTAGGGCAGGGTGCCAGAAGAGCCAATGGCAGAAGGTGTTGAAATTGAAATAAGAAGATACACCAGCCTGCGCTTCTACTTCATGAGTTTTAAGCCAGGCACTGGGGGAAGGAGGCTGAATTGAACCAGGCTGGACTATCAGGCCTACAAGAATCACTGGGCGTAGAAATGGAGTGGACCTTGAAGCACAGACCTGTGAGTAGCTAGGGAATGTCTAGTTAGACGTGATCCGGTTATATTTTTTTGTCTTGTTGTTTTTCTCGGTTGCTCTGTGTGTCCTATTGAGGTCTGTGTTCACTCTGGCAGCCATGCTATTCACTCTATTTTGCATTCACTGGTTGCTTTGTTGTGCTGTATGTGATTGGTATTGTCTTGTGCTGCTCTGTAGCGACTCTGTGTGTATGTGTGTGTGTGTGTATGCAGTGCCCAGCCGGAGATGGGATCTCTGGGGGGGACCTCCTGAGGCCAGACATGTAGGGAATGCCCCAGACAAGCCTGTCACCTGATCTGAGGGGGAAGATGCAACCAGTGGTAGTCAGATAACACCTGGGATCAGGAAGTAGGACAAAGCAGAAGGCAGGACTACTTAGGTGATGAGCTGCTGTGTGTGGCAGGTAGTTTTTCAGATGGCTTAAGGAGAAGGGAGTCCAGCTGACTTGGAAAGATGTGCAGTGGCCCAGAGCCAGGGTTCTGGGCCCCGTTATCCCCAAGATGGGGTGTAGTGAACACTCTTGATTCCTGTAACAATGGTCCTGTGCTAGGCTGTGTCCCTCTCAACCAATAAACCTTCTGTTCTATTTGCCGGCCGAAGGTCATGTCTGGCTGCGGATGGGGATGAAGGGCCTGAGGATTCCCCTACGCTCCATGACACTCTGCCATATGGTGACCAAGTAGATCTTGTTGTTTTGTTCATAAAAGAATGTTAATATCTTAAAGGGGCAGGCAACTTTTTTTTTTTTTGCTCAATAACTTCCCCCAGCCCCTTTTCCCCCGACTTTTTTTTATGCTCAACCAAAAATCCTTGGTGTGCCTCATAAAATAATGTATCGTTTGGTGTCTTAAAAAGTTTAAGAAACATTCATCTAGAGCTACATCCTCTGTAGCTTTTCAAGGTCAATGAAGATGGATGAACACCCAGCCAGCTCCATTTCTGTTCTTACCCGATTCATTCCAATGGAGGCTGTTCCAGTTGTGATCGATCCAGACCCACTTGGCCTCGTGTAGCTCAATACAAAACCCTGTGCATCCGTACTAGACACATCTAGAGCCCTTCACTTGTATTTGAGGGCTCTTCCACTCGGCACTTGGAGACTGCTGGTTGCTGACCTGACACAGAGGCAGCAGGGTGATTGGTTGGGACCTTCATGCAGACATAGTTGGAGCAGGGATGCTCCTGGCTCTGTGTGATCCATTCCCTGTCGGGAGATGATACCTCCCCCATTGCTCAGGGACCAAATTGACCTTGTTGGGGGCTGATTAACTGAATGGGGCAGCAGAAGTGTCTGTCACTGGAAATCTGGGGGGGAGAGATGCTTTGGGTGTCACGTACACAAGGTCTGAGGCGGGAGGCGGGTATCAGGGAGATCAGAGCCACCCGTCTCTATCTCACACAGGGGACAGGGTGTGGTTCTCACCCAGCGCTGATACTGATCCGTGCTGTGCACAGCTCACATAAACAGGATGGGGAAGGGCAGAAACAGGGGCTTGGTTCAGGGACAGCAGCACAGAGATGCCCTCAGGCAGGGTGGGGCAAAGTTTTGGGGGAGCTGAAGAAGTGGGGAAATTAGCCATATGGGGAGGGGCTCGGAGCCACCCTCAGGTGGGACTTCAGGGGCTGTACAGAAGGTCCGATATGGCCCGTGGGCTAAACTTTCCTCCCTTAGACCTCGAAGGAAAACACCCCTCATCTCTCTGTGACATCAAGTAATTGAGGAGGGGAAGATGTTATCCACATTTGAGAGGCAGATGGCTGGGCAGGGTCCCCAGTGGCCATGGCACCAGGCCAAGCTCCTTGAGGACCAGAGGAGAGGAAACCTCCCAGCTAGATGGGTGCAGCTGTGACCTGAGAATTGCCCAATAGGCGTCTCCCCCCGTGGGCCATCTCCAGTGGGTGTTCCCGAGCAGACGTGTACGTGGGGCCCTGTGGTTGGCTGCACCTGCCTCCGCTCTGCCCCCGCCTGGTCCATATAAGCCTCAAGCCTGGGAACGGCTCCGTGCCTGGCCCAGGATGGCTCTGACGATGCCGCTCTTGGGGGTGGGGCTGCTCCCCTGGGCCTTCCTCCTGCCCCCTGGGGGCTGGGCTGGTGAGTGGAGGAAGGGGGTTGAGGGTGTGTGGAAAGGGGTCCATGCAGGGTTGGGGGCTGTGGGTTGAGTGAGGGTCTTCCCCTGAGCCGCCTGAGGCCAGGGGGGTTTTGCGACCACCCCTGCAGCCTCCCCTGAGGACCTCTGGGGCTCTCAGCGTACGGGGGATGGGTGGATCAACCCCCAGAGGGCTTCTGTGGGACCCCACTGCCAAGCCGTGTCCCCGACTTGGAGATGGCAGCAGGGCGGTTGGGGAGATAGATGGAGCAGGTGTTGGAGGGGCAAGAGCAGGGAGCTAACGGGAAGGGTTTGGATGTAGGAAACTTGGGATCTTTTTCCAGCTCAGCCCAGGATTTTTGGGGGAAATTAAACCTGTCCGTGGGGCTCTCATTTCCATAGGTTGCTGATGGGAACTGGGCATCCAACCCCCTTAGGAACAGGCTTCTTGGGCCCCACATTCCTGTTATTAAAAACAAAAGCGATGCTGCCTGTGTGTGTTGGACCTGTACAATGTTCGGGGAAGGGGTGAGGGGTCCGTGCAGTGACTAGCCCAGTAATAGGTCCCTGACCTCGGTCTAGCTCCCACAATAAAGCCAATCCCAGTGATTCCTTAGAGGGGAGATTTTCCAACACTCCTGCCCGCCCGCCTGGCGCCTTCTACCGAGCAGATCCCAGAAGGTTTGTTGTTTTCCTGAGGAACATTCTCGCTTTGCAATTTTCAGCCTTAAAACTTTTTTTTCATCCACCAAAGCCTGAAAATTGTCCCTTTGACATTTCCCAGCATAGGAGAGAAAGAAGTAGGTTGCACAGGGAAAAAAATCTAGCCAGGATCGAGGGCTAAAAGGGCTCCCTGGGGTAGGATTCATTCAGTAAAACTACTTCCCCTGGCGCTGGTATTTTGGGGTATCAGGCGAGGTGCAGCCTAGTATGGTCCCTGTGGGTGGATGGAGAAGCAGCATGCCCTGCTGGGGACTAGCTGGACCAGCCTGGGGTGACTTTGGCCCACAGAGCTGTGAACACAAGGCAGGGCGAGTCCTGCCCCACTCTTGGGGTGGTTGGCACCGATTCTGCCTCCAGCCAGGTCAAAGCTGCAGATTTCCCTTCCATCCCCAGTGTGGGGCAGGTGGCAGGAGGGTCGCCCCGGGAGAGCATCAAGGGGGTGGAAAGAGGCTGTGGGAGCCCCCCTTTGGTATGGGGAGCTCGGTCCTTTTCAAGGAGGTGAGGGAACCCTTCGTATAGCCCTGCTCTCCTTGCAGGGGAGATCGTCGGGGGATGGGAAGCCCGGCCCCACTCCAGGCCCTACATGGCCTTTCTGCGGATACAACATGTTAACGCCACTTTGCGCTGCGGTGGGTTCCTGGTGGAGAAGAACTTTGTGCTGACGGCGGCTCACTGCCAGGGAGAGTAAGTGCCTCTGGGCTGGGACGTGGGGGTGGGTGGAGTCAGCAGGGGAGGGGAATCTGGGCTCTTTGGTGCTGGTGTGGGGGGCAGGGGAGGGGTAGGGGGTGGCCAGGCTGGGGGAGCAGAGCCCAGGGGTCTGACTTGCTCAGGGGGTGTCAGAGAGTCTCTAGGGGACTCTGAAAGCCACTGCCCAGCTGCAGAGCTGGGTAAATCAATGGGGCTGTGGCCAGGGAGCCCAGATGGGGCTTGGTCCCTCGTCCAGCGTGGGGCAGGGTGGAGTCACAGCCCCGGGGCAGCTCTGGATTTGCCTGGGAGGAAGGAGTTGGCTGGGGGGCAGTTGGCACCCAAGCCCAAAGGGCAGGGAAGACATCTGGGACCCGACCTCAGAGCCCCGGGCTGCCCCGTCCCCACAAGGTCAGGAGTTAGGATCCAGAAAAACATGTTTCCAACTTCACGTGCTGCCCTCGGCTTACAGAAAAATCACTGTCACCCTGGGAGCCCACAACATCGCACAACGGGAACAGAGCCAGCAAGTGATCCCCGTGCACCGGCAGATCCCCCACCCCCAGTACGACAAGGAGACTTTAAACAATGACATCATGCTGCTGCAGGTACCTCCCCATCCCATCCCCCACCCCCAGTGACCTCACACTGCTGCAGGTACCACCCCATCCCATCCCCCACCCCCAGTGACCTCACACTGCTGCAGGTACCACCCCCATCCCATCCCCCACCCCCAGTGACCTCACACTGCTGCAGGTACCACCCCCATCCCATCCCCCACCCCCAGTGACCTCACACTGCTGCAGGTACCGCCCCCATCCCATCCCCCACCCCAGTGACCTCACACTGCTGCAGGTACCACCCCCATCCCATCCCCCACCCCCAGTGACCTCACACTGCTGCAGGTACCGCCCCCATCCCATCCCCCAGCCCCAGTGACCTCACACTGCTGCAGGTACCGCCCCCATCCCATCCCCCACCCCCAGTGACCTCACACTGCTGCAGGTACCGCCCCATCCCATCCCCCACCCCCAGTGACCTCACACTGCTGCAGGTACCGCCCCCATCCCATCCCCCACCCCCAGTGACCTCACACTGCTGCAGGTACCGCCCCATCCCATCCCCCACCCCAGTGACCTCACACTGCTGCAGGTACCGCCCCCATCCCATCCCCCACCCCCAGTGACCTCACACTGCTGCAGGTACCGCCCCCATCCCATGCCCCACCCCCAGTGACCTCACACTGCTGCAGGTACCACCCCCATCCCATCCCCCACCCCCAGTGACCTCACACTGCTGCAGGTACTGCCCCATCCCATCCCCCACCCCCAGTGACCTCACACTGCTGCAGGTACCACCCCCATCCCATCCCCCACCCCCAGTGACCTCACACTGCTGCAGGTACCGCCCCCATCCCCTCCCCTACCCCCAGTGACCTCACACTGCTGCAGGTACCGCCCCATCCCATCCCCCACCCCCAGTGACCTCACACTGCTGCAGGTACCACCCCATCCCATCCCCCACCCCAGTGACCTCACACTGCTGCAGGTACCGCCCCCATCCCATCCCCCACCCCCAGTGACCTCACACTGCTGCAGGTACCACCCCCATCCCATCCCCCACCCCCAGTGACCTCACACTGCAGCAGGTACCGCCCCATCCCATCCCCCACCCCAGTGACCTCACACTGCTGCAGGTACCACCCCCATCCCATCCCCCGTCCCCAGTGACCTCACACTGCAGCAGGTACCGCCCCATCCCATCCCCCACCCCAGTGACCTCACACTGCTGCAGGTACCGCCCCCATCCCATCCCCCACCCCCAGTGACCTCACACTGCTGCAGGTACCACCCCCATCCCATCCCCCACCCCCAGTGACCTCACACTGCTGCAGGTACCACCCCATCCCATCGCCCTCCCCCCAGTGACCTCACACTGCTGCAGGTACCACCCCCATCCCATCCCCCGCCCCCAGTGACCTCACACTGCTGCAGGTACGACCCCCATCCCATCCCCCGCCCCCAGTTACCACACTTTGCTGCAGGTACCCCCCCTATCACAGGATTAGAGGGTCAGTTGTTTCACTATTGGCTGCTTTTTCAGTACTGGCTGTGGGCCTCAGACTGAATTTCATCGTTCCTGTCTCTCAGCTGCAGATGGATGCGGAGCTGAACAGCCCTGTGGGTACCATCAAGCTGCCCCGTGCTAATGAGGAAGTGAAGCCAAGGACCCTGTGCACCGTCGCTGGCTGGGGCAGCCTTAGGCCAGATGCTGTGCTGTTACCAGACACGCTCCGGGAAGTGGACGTGGTGGTGATGCCGGACACCGCGTGTCCGAGGAACCCGGACTGGCTTTATCGTGGCTACGACCCCGCCACCATGATGTGTGTGGGGGACCCAGCCCAGTTTTACGACTCGGCACAGGTACCTCCCCTTCTGGCCTCAACCCCCCTAGATAAGTGGCTCTGATTGACGAGGCTGTTGGAGTTCCCATTCGGAGTGGTCAGTAGCCATCAGGCCCCGCTGCGCCAGGTGCTGTTAACTGGCAAATCTCAGGGGGAGGCAGAAACCAGCAGGACAGGGCATTAAGAGGGGGGGCCTGAGATCTGTTGAGCCATGGAAGGGCCCAAGCAGAGACCAAGGGTGTTGCTGGGGGTGTCGCTGCCCCGGGCAAAGCAGGAAATGACCGTTTTCCATCTGTGGCTTGTTCCGTTTTGCAGGGCGACTCCGGGGGCCCCCTGGTGTGTGGAGAGAAAGCCTGGGGCATCGTCTCCTGGGGGTATTGCAAAGCACCCGGGGTCTACACGAAAATCTCCGCCTTCGTCCCCTGGATACGAAAAACGATTGGCAGGCTGCAGGCTGGAGCCCGGCTGTGAATCCCGGAGCAGGCCAGAGCTGCACCGCTTCATGTGCTTTGGAGGAGTCCAGGTGGAAGGCGGCTTTGCGGGATAGCAGCAACGCAGCCTCTCAGATGGACTCCCCTGCCAATATCACTCCACTCAAATAGCCTCTAGCCCCCAGATTAAGGAAAAGTGCATCCGTGGGTTGAAGTGCCCCCCAGAGGTCCTGCTGGCCCTACGCCCCCAGGACAATCAGGGCCAGGTGATAGGGGGAGCACACAAAGTTCTGCCAGGGGTGCAGTGTGCACTCTGCAGGATGGGGGCAGGGCGGGAGGAGACCTTGCCAGCTCCCTGCCTCCCCTCCCAAGCCCTAATTGACCTGGGGGAGGCAGGTGGGGAGAGCACAAAGTCTCCTCCCACTACCGGAGGCACAGACACCTAGAACAGCTGGTGGTTCTCTCTAGGGAGGGCAACGACCCTTCTCATCCCCCCAGTCCATCAGGGTCTGTGAGCAGGGAATCACAAATGTGTGTGTCCTGGCTCCACCCTCTCCCCCCTGAGGCCCCACCTCTTCTAGGGCAGCTCACGGCCACTTCAAAAATTACTGAAGTGGCCTCCGGTCAAAAATGATTGCCCACCCCTGCCCTGACCCAGGAGTGTCAAGGCAGAGAGCCTAGGGGAGTCGGGAGCTGGGTTGAAGCCCAACTCCCATTGGGAAATCCCAACCCTTTGGCTGCTTCATTCCTTGGGAAACTGCTAGATCATGTCCCCGGGGGTACTGGACACGAGCCCACCAGACCCGGTGGTTTGGGGCTGTCTCCCATGTCAGCCAACTAAGTGACGTTTCTGGCAGATCCTCGTCATTCCTGCCCTGCTGGGCCACTTTCATCCCACCTCCTCCCCTGGGGTCACTGGGCCGTTCCTTCAGTACGTTTCTGGAGGGCAGGACCCGTTCCACACACCCCTGTGCCCAGCACCAGCCAGGCCAGTTGGCAGGGACCTGACTGATTGTAGACGATCCCAGAGCTGGAAGAGACCTCAGGAATCTACAAGTCCAGCCTCCTGCCCAAGGTAGGACCAATCCCAACTCAACCATCCCAGCCAGAGCTTGGTCAAGCCAGGACTTAAACACCTCTAGGGATGGAAAGTCCACCCCCTCCCTAGGGAACCCAGCCCAGCGCTTCCCCACACCGCTAGTGAAATAGTTTTTCCTAATATCCAATCTGGACCTCTCCATTGCTCCTTGATATGCCACCTGTGATCACTGAGAACAGCCTCTCTCCAGCCTCTTTGGAACCCCCTTCAGGAAGTTGAAGGCGGCTATCAAATCCCCCCTCACACTTCTCCTCCTCCCCACTCCCTTGTCCTGCCCTTCCCAGTTGGGTGCATTTCGCTCCTTACTTTGTAGGCTGCCTGGAATAAAAAATGAAGTTACGCAAAAGTGACTTTGGGAATGAGCGATCAATATGAACTGCAAAATCTAGTCTAGCCGCCACACCTCCCAAAGCTCAGGTAGGGGGTGGGGATTTCATCCCTATGGGGAAAGGCTGGGCTCGTGGTTTGTCAAGGCTGTTCCCCGCTCTGACACTCCAAGAGCAGAAGGGGGAACCCTCCAAGAGACCTTACAAATTCCTTGTCTCTATAGGCTTCTGCTTAAAAACTCCCCAGGGTCACAAATCCCCTGGCCTTGCGAGGTTTCTGCCATGAGCAAGTAAAAAAAACCCACCCTTTCTTCCTGAACCACAGAAGGGAATACTTGGAAGAGGGGTACCCCAAGCTCTTTTTCCACAAGAGAGCTGGGAATACAAAGAGAAAACAACCGGAAATCTCCGTCAGCTGACCTCTCTGCCTTAGGCAGGCTCACGCAGACAACAAGACAAAGAAAATAAGCAAATCATGTCTAACTAGACATTCCCTAGCTACTCAGAGATCTGCGCTTCAAAGTCTACTCCATTTCCATGCTCAATGTTCCTTGTAGGCCTGGTAGTCCTGCCTGGTTCAATTCATCCTGCTTCCCCCAGCGCCTGGCTTAAAACTCACACAAAGGAAAGAGCAGGTGTAACTTCTGATTTAAATTTCAACACCTCCTGCTATTGGCTATCCTGGCTCCCTGCAAACACCCCCTGTACACGCTTTCATCATGGAGTGCTGGCCAACCTTCCATCACAAGGGGACATCTGAAATGGCTTCCAAACCATGTCTTTGGATGGAGAGCCACGGAGAGCCCCCTGAATTGGCGTGTCATTGACTAGATTGAGAAGTTTATAAGTTCTCTCAGTGACCAAAATACCAAATTTCATGTCCTCAGGGATTACGTGAGTTGCACCCCCCTCAAAGGTACAGACGTGTTCTTAGCATCACCCGTCTCTTTGTAAGCAGGAAGAGCCGACCCATCCACTGAAGGGTTTGGGGCACCCACCCTAAAGTCGGTACTTTGGGTTCCCCCGTGTCACGAATCATGGGTAGTGTGAATGGTTGGCATGAGTGAATGAACAGTAAGTGAGCTGAAGAGAGGCCGTACTAAGGTTCAAGGCAGTGCCCTGGAGGATTATGGACTTGTTTCCAACTTTGAAAGAAAGGACCGTGTGAAATAAGAGAACTGGGTATGTGCGCTGAGGAGACAAAACGGTATCGAAGGAGACAACGGTCTCAGGTAGGAAGGAGTAACAAGGGAAAGACCTAGTCAAGGATATTCTGTTGCTTATCACTCGTGGCGAGGCAAGCAGAATTGGGTGATGTAAGCAGGACGCTCCAAGATCACCCGCAGAGGGAGGGAGGGGGGTGCAACCTACAGACATCACCCCACCCGGACTCAGACTACGTGTAACCAATGGATATCACTCCCCATGGACGATTTCCCCTCCCCTGAGGGGTTATATACCACACCAATTTGCCCCACGAGTTGGAGTCCATCGATTCAGCATATTGGGGCAACGTGCACATTGGACTTCGGCCTCCTCCAAATTAACCAACGTTACCTGGGGCCTGGCCAGTCCCAGAGGATGAGATGCGTGTATGAGTGTGTGTGTGTTTTATTTTGAATTAAGAATTCGGCTGATAAATTGGGTTAAGAATTAGATTTAGATGGTTAATTATACCATTTAAATTTTGTTTTAAAGCCTTTTAATGCTTGTGATGTCTTTTAATGCCATTTTAATTGCTTAGCGCTTGCTTTTAAAACTGCTCCTGAAGCGCGTGCAATAAAACCGGCGAGAGGAAAGTTTAAGAGACTGTGGAAGTCTCTTTTGTTCTGTGAACGCTGAGCTACATACGCATTGTGCTACGGCTCGATTAACCGCATCACAGCACCCTCTTGTGACACCCAGGAACCCAGAACAAACCTTGCGGCTGTAGGGGTTGGACTTGGACCCACACTCACCGGCCCCAGTCCACTTCACGCCTCCAGTCTCCAACGGTGTGAGTGGGGGAAGGGGACTTGGAGCAGGGGCTGGACATGGGGTGGAGGAGAATTGTCCCGGGTTCTGCACCCTTCAGGGGACAGCTTTGTGTGCAGGACACGGCTGTTCCCATGGCGGATTTGGGGAGAGGTGGGAATCAAGGGTGCAGGTTCTAGTTTTACCTCTCTGTCGGCAGCTCTGCCCATGGGACCTGAGTTCTGGCCTTTGCAGGCTCACAGCTGTTTGGGTCCAGTTCTAGTTTCCTGGCTGGTTGTCTGGAAATGCCTTTTTTTAAAGCGAAAAGCGTCCGTGGTCAATCTAGACGCACTTTTGTGCAAAAAAGCCCTGATCGCCATTTTCGCCATCGGGGCTTTTTTGCGGAAAACAAATCTGAGCTGTCTACACTGGCCCTTTTGCGCAAAAGCTTAGTGCAAAAGGGACTTTTGCCCGAACGGGAGCAGCATAGTATTTCCGCAAGAAGCACTGATTTCTTACAGTAGGAAGTCAGTGCTTTTGTGGAAATTCAAGCAGAGTGTAGACAGCTGGCAAGTTTTTCCGGAAAAGCGTCTGATTTTCCGGAAAAACTGGCCAGTCTAGATACAGCCCTGGGGTTTGAGAGAGGAGCTGGGAGGGGAGGGGATCCAGGAAAAACATTCTGAAGCAGCTACGTTGCTGGGCCCAGGGGGGTGGGAAAGGCAGCTGGGGGACGCCAGGGGTCAGGGCTGACAGTTACAATCTCTGTGGCCGGTAAAAGTTTGCAGGAGAAAGTGTCCTACGGAATCCCAGACCGCGGGAAACTGGGAAGAAACAGTTCCCGCTAGGCCCAGCTGTTGGGGATTCCACCCCCGTCCTTCTACCGTCCCATTGACTGTCCATCCCCGGCACCCAGAACTGCTGCCCAGGGCCTGCGCCTCTTCCCTAGGTCCAACATGACAGGAAACGACAGCAGAGCAAACCTAGCTGGCTCCCTGCCCCCTTCTTCCGCAGCTAAACAAAACTGAAAGCCCCGGTCTGTGGCGTAGAACAGGAAGGAGCAGCCGGCTCTTATCTCAGCCTTGGCTGAGCACCCAGATTGGACAATGTTAGAAAATCATCTCCCCCCTCCCCTTTTTCCTGCTGGCACAGTTCAGGCATTGACATAGACATGTGACACACCAACGGATCAACTTACTTGAAGCAAAACTCCAGCTCCGGTGGCTTTCCTAGGGGAGCGTGTGGCTGCCTTTGAAAAGCAGCAAAAAAAAAAATCCGTTGTGATTCCACGAGCCCTTTGCAACACTAGAAAATCCAAGACCGATGAGAGAAATGATCAAACAACGTTGGGTGTTGCAACAGCCCTTGGACCATCCTCTACCCTGCATGTCCGGGGGATGGGGGGGCCCTGATGCCTTGAGATCGGGACAGAACTTTCCCCTGTCCGTGAGAAAACTACCGATGTTAAACACGGCTGGTGCCAGCTCCCTGCCCACCCCCTCCCCAGCCACGAGTCCTCTGCCTGTATCTGTGCTCCCCTTTCCATCCTTCCACCAAGTCCCATGTCTCCGGCTTGTCTCTATCCAAGGTCTCAGCTGTGGATGAGCAGCGGGGGGCTGTTTTGCTGGGCTCACCGAGACCCTCCCCTAAGATCAAGATGTTGTAACAGAGATCGCTGGGAAGCAGCAAGAGGCGAGACTCAGCCTTCAGTGCGCTGGGGGGCGAGGAGGGAGGGTTCTGGAGACACGGTGAGCAGAGCAGCGACAAGAGAACGTCCCTTCCCTTTACCGAACACCGCTCCGCTCATCCGGGTTTCCTCTCTAGAGTTTCCTGTCAGAGCAGCAGAGAGGGCAGCCCTGGGGTGGGCAGCCCCAGAGTTCACCGGGCAGAGCCCTGCTGGGATCAGTCCTGTACCGCTGTCTCTCCGGCTCCTGTCTCTCTGCTCCATCTCCTGGGCAGGTAAGTGCCCCCTGTTGTGCTGGACACCTGGACACCAGTCTCACGCCTCCAGGGCTGGGTGCTGTGGGGCCCCCTTGGGTTGCTGCTGCCCCAGATGCCTGGCTCCTCTTCCCCCTTTGCTCTCTCCCTGCTGCAGGGCTGCTCCGTCTCTCCTGTTTCCAGCTCATCTCGCCGCAAGCGGCCCCCGGGCTGCCCAGCTGAGTGTGCTGAGGGTGAACGACCTGGTGCTGGCGGCCTATGACAGTGACAGCGGCAGGCTGGCTCCCCGCAACGGGCACAGCCCAGCAAACCAGGAGTTCTGGAGCAGGATCGGAACTTGGTACCGGGCCTGGGACTCCTGGGTGGAGACCACGTACCGGGTCCTGGTGGAGGAGATAAACTCCAGCGCCCCACAGGCCGGTGAGTCCTGGGTCCCCCATGCTCAGCCTGGCTCAGGATATGGGTGATCAGGGTGTCTCCAAAGAGGCAGGAGGGAGCTGAGGGAGGGGACCCCAGAACTGATACTAATTGATGACAGGGGGAGGGGAGGATCTCTGGGAGACGGGATCACTTGGTTCTATCTGAGCCCAGGGAGGGGAGTGGGGTCTAGTAGTTAGAGCAGGCTGGCTGGGAGGCAGAACTCCTCCGCTCCAGGGGAGGAGCCGGGTCTGAAGGGTTGTACGGGCTGGAGGGCTGGGAAGGAAGACTTCCAGTTTCTGTGCATGGGAGAACGTTGCTCCGTCTCTGCCTCCTGGCATGTTTCAGGGCTTAGTGGGGAGGCTGTTTTGCACCCACTTTCCCTCCCCTCGTAGAGCTACTACATGCAGGTCCTGCAGGCCTGTGAGATGCACGATGCCACCGGTGCTGTCCGAATCATCGCCAGATATGCCCTCAATGGGGAGGAGGTGCTGCGGTACCGGTCAGAGCAGAACCGCTGGTTCACGGTGCACCCGGCAACCCAACCAGTGGCGGAGCGCTGGAACCAGAAGGGGGTGCGTTTTGATGTGATGAACGTCCACATAGCGCAGGATCGGGCTCGCCGCACCCTTCACCGCTCAGCAGACAGGTGAGCGCTCTGCCGGTGCCCCTCAGCCCCAACCTGCAGCCCCCTGTTCTCCCAGGCCCTGTGACTAGTAACTCTCTCTCCCTCCCCACAGCCCAGCCCATGTGGCCCTCATCCCAGGACCCAGGCCCGGCCGAGGTGTCCTGGGAGCGGGGGAGCCAGGTGGGGGGAGGTGGGGAGCCTGGAGCAGGGCTGGGAGGGGCAGGACTCAAACCAGAGGGCTGGGAGGTCGAGGGCCCACACAAGGGCTTCCTTTGGTGGTGCTCCATGGATGTTGGCTTCTCTGGGGCCAGCCGTCACCTCCAGCGGCCTCTCCCCCACCATGCATCTTCTCTGGGGGCTGTGGGAGCGGGCCCAGTGGCCAGCCAGGCTCCTCCCCAGCCGTGCCGGGAGAAGGGATTTGGATCCAGTGGCTGGCCATATGAAAAGCCCCTTCCCTAGCTCACCGCTCCCTTGGTGGTCCTGTGGCCTGCAGTGGTCACGGCTCAACAGGACGCCCCTGCAGTTACTGCCCCTAGTGGAGACTGAACATCCCCTTCCGCCACTCTCGGCCCCCTCCCTTCCCGAGGGCTGGAAACCAGCCCCGTTCCCAGCACGTCCCTTTTCCCTGGCACAGCCCAAGCCAGACCTTCCTTCAGCTTAGGGGAAAAGGAAGCTACCTCTCAAATCAGATGGTCCTAGCACAGGGGTGGGCAAATATCACCCGGTGGTCCAGATCCAGTCGGCCAGGGGTAGCCCCTACACCCCATATTGACCTGCGCCTTCACTGATACGGGAGAGCGCAGCTCCTGTTGCCCACACATCACCTGACCTAGCCAATGGGAGCCGTAAGCGCCCGGACCTGGGGAGGAGCAGGTGAAAATGGCAGCAGAGGCCCAGCAGGGGCCAGCCTGGGAGAACCATGACAATTGCATTGACCACCCCGGCCCTAAATCTGAATCTGTAGGAGGAGACCTTAGACAAATGGATTCAGACAGACAGACAGACAGATGTGCAAATCTCTAAACTAGATAGATTATGATGATATGCAGATAGTTAGATAGATAAATAGAGAGACAGAGAGATGGGTGTGTGAAGACAGATAGATAGCTAGATAGCTAGATAGATAGATGGGGTGTATAGGGATAGATAGATAGATAGATAGATAGATAGATAGATAGATAGATAGATAGATAGATAGATAGATAGATAGATAGAGGGGGTGTGTGGGGATAGATAGATAGATAGATAGATAGATAGATAGATAGATAGATAGATAGATAGATAGATAGATAGAGGGGGTGTGTGGGGATAGATAGATAGATAGATAGATAGATAGATAGATAGATAGATAGATAGATAGAGGGGGTGTGTGGGGATAGATAGATAGATAGATAGATAGATAGATAGATAGATAGATAGATAGATAGATAGATAGATAGAGGGGGTGTGTGGGGATAGATAGATAGATAGATAGATAGATAGATAGATAGATAGATAGATAGATAGATAGATAGATAGATAGATAGATAGAGGGGGTGTGTGGGGATAGATAGATAGATAGATAGATAGATAGATAGATAGATAGATAGAGGGGGTGTGTGGGGATAGATAGATAGATAGATAGATAGATAGATAGATAGATAGATAGATAGATAGATAGATAGATAGATAGAGGGGGTGTGTGGGGATAGATAGATAGATAGATAGATAGATAGATAGATAGATAGATAGATAGATAGATAGATATTGTTTAGAGACGTATCTAGATCAAGATAGGATAGATGGGTGGGAGGGTGGGTGGGTGGGTGGATGGATGGATGGAAGGGAAGGCTGGTGGATGAAAAGATGGAGGCATGGGTGGGTCGGTGGTTGGTTGGGTGGATGGGGATCGGTGGGTGGGAATTGGAAGAGTAGATTTTTGCAGCTAGAACAATTTTGAACCCGTCCTATTTCTATTCCAGACGTAGCAGCCTTGGGAGTCAGGACAAGCAATGGCACAAGCAGCTTGTCCCCTCTGAGTAGCCTTTGTGACCGTCCCAGCCCAAGGGTACACCACACACCTTGAGGGGTTCAGGTCCCACCCGCACCCCCAGATCCTCCTTCTGCAGGAAGTCACAGAACCTGGGTGTCAAAAGCATTTACCCCCCATCCGGCCTCCCCCTGTAAGGTCCGTCCCCTCCTGGCCTGGGCAGGTCCAGCCGCTGCCCTGGATGGCAAAGCTCTGGATGGATGTGTCAATAAAGCGCCATTATTGTGGGTAACTTTATTACTTGCTGGCTACGGAGCAGGCAGAGCAATGCAGCAGGGCAAGAGAGCTGGGCAGGAGAGGGTCTCAGCTGATATGTGATCTGGGGGGTGGATCCTCCAGGGGCCAGTGCGTGGGGAAGGCCAATCGAGGACAGGGCAGGGGGCGGTTCCAGCAGGAACCGGCAGGTGGACGTTACAGGGAGGATCTCTCGACGGACTCACACCGGGGAGAGCAAGAACCCACTGGGTCCCTACCAGGGTTTGGCTCCTAACTGCCCCTGATCCGGCTGTGCCCTAGCCTGGCCAAGAACCGGGCTCCTAACTCTGCTGCCTTGGTGCTGATGGGATGGGCGCTACCCAGGGAGAATCATGGCTGGGGGAGGAGACTCCACCTGGAAGGGGAGGAGCCTCAGGCCAGGACGTGGGGGGCTGAGCCCCTCGGCAAAGCAGGCCCCAACCTCAGGGCCTCTCCAAAGCCCACAAGCAAAGCCTCAATGCTTCTGGCTCGGCTCAGGCCTGCAGCTCCCTTATGGTCGCTTGGATCCATTGGCTGTAAGTGGAGACTCTCGTATACATGGCAGGGGGGAGAGGACGCCCCCAGGAGACGATGCCCTGGGCGACGCCGCCGCACGTCAGGGGGCCGCCGGAGTCGCCCTGCAGAAGGAAAGACGACACGGCTGCAGAACAGCTCACCGACCCCTGCTCCGTGCTTGCCCCCCACAACCCAGTTTTACCTTTGCCACATTTCTGCCCTCCTCTCTCCTCCCCGCGCACAGCATGGTCGCGGGGTTGTAGTTACGCTCAATGCACAGCTGATCACTCAGCACCTCCACCACCGTCTCCTGGAGCCGGCTGGGCTCAGAGGACAGTTTCCGCGCGTTCGTGAGGCCCCAGCCAGCAACACTGCACACGGTCCCAGGACTCACAGTCACCCCGGCGCGGGGCAGGGCGACGGACTTCACAAACGCGTTCAGTCTCGCGGGCCGAGCCAGCTGGGGCACAGGAGAGATGAGGCGCAATTACATGGTTCACCTCAAGGGGAAAGAGATGCACCCCAACCCCGGCACATCCCCCAAGCCCTTTGGCAATGGGGCATCGTGATGGAGGGCAGGTTGTACTTGCAGCAGTGTGAGGTCACTGGAGGTGGGGGATGGGATGGGGGTGGTACCTGCAGCAGTGTGAGGTCACTGGGGGTGGGGGATGGGATGGGGTGGTACCTGCAGCAGTGTGAGGTCACTGGGGCTGGGGGATGGGATGGGGGCGGTACCTGCAGCAGTGTGAGGTCACTGGGGGTGGGGGATGGGATGGGGGCGGTACCTGCAGCAGTGTGAGGTCACTGGGGGTGGGGGATGGGATGGGGGTGGTACCTGCAGCAGTGTGAGGTCACTGGGGGTGGGGGATGGGATGGGGTGGTACCTGCAGCAGTGTGAGGTCACTGGGGGTGGGGGATGGGATGGGGGTGGTACCTGCAGCAGTGTGAGGTCACTGGGGGTGGGGGATGGGATGGGGGTGGTACCTGCAGCACTGTGAGGTCACTGGGGGTGGGGGATGGGACGGGGCGGTACCTGCAGCAGTGTGAGGTCACTGGGGGTGGGGGATGGGATGGGGGTGTACCTGTAGCAGTGTGAGGTCACTGGCGGTGGGGGATGGGATGGGGGTGGTACCTGCAGCGGTGTGAGGTCACTGGGGGTGGGGGATGGGATGGGGGTGGTACCTGCAGCAGTTTGAGGTCACTGGGGGTGGGGGATGGGATGGGGGTGGTACCTTCAGCAGTGTGAGGTCACTGGGGGCGGGGCTATGGAAGAGGGGTGGTACCTGCAGCAGTGTGAGGTCACTGGGGGTGGGGGATGGGATGGGGGTGGTACCTGCAGCAGTGTGAGGTCACTGGGGGTGGGGGATGGGATGGGGTGGTACCTGCAGCAGTGTGAGGTCACTGGGGGGTGGGGGATGGGATGGGGGCGGTACCTGCAGCAGTGTGAGGTCACTGCGGGTGGGGGATGGGATGGGGGTGGTACCTGCAGCAGCATGATGTCATTGTTTGCATTCTTCCAGTTGAAACTCCGGTGGGGGATCTGCCGTTTCACCTGGCTCACTTGCTGGCAGGGTTCCTGTTCTTTAATGTTTTGGGCTCCCAGGACGACTGTGATATTTCTGGCCAAGGCGAGAGCAGCACGTGGGATGTTAGTGGCAGGGGACGGACACGTGTTTTCCTGTCGCATAAATTCTGACATTGTGGGGCCAGGCGTTCTGGGGCTCTCTGGCCGTGGCTCAGCTTTCACGCCAGCCAACTCTCCCTCCCACCTAGCTCCAGAAATGTGTCTAGGCTGGAAATTCCCCCTTTACCCCTTCCTGCCCCATGCTAGTCAAAGGGGTAGACCCAGCTGGGGTCACTGGCCGTAAGCCCATTCATTTATCCAGCGCTGGGGCTGGGCCGTGGGTCGCAGAGGCCCCTAGAAACTCGCCAACGTCGTCTGAGCTGGTGAGACCCCTGAGCTCTGCTCCCCCAGCCTGGCCACCTCCTGCCCCCCATGCCAGAGCTCCCAGTTCCCCCTGCCCCACTTGTCTGACCCATCCCCACATCCTGGCCCAGAGGCACTTACCGCCCCCGGCAGTGAGCGGCCGTCAGCACAAAGTTCTCTGCCACCAGGAACCCGCCGCAGGTACGGACTCTTCCTCCACTTATGTGCAGAAAGGCCATGTAGGGCCTGGAGTGGGGCCGGGCTTCATGACCCCCGACGATCTCACCTGGGAGAAAACGGGGGCATAGGAAGGAGCTGTCCTCCCTCTGCATCTGGTTGAGACCGAGTCCCTCCCCCCATCCCAAGAGGGAGCCCCCCAGCCTCAACGCCTCCTCTGTGATGCTCTTCCTGTGGTATCCCTCTGCCTCGAGCCCTGGAGGTCACTGGGGGTGGGAGAGGGGAGGGGGACACCCCATGTGGCTGGCAGGGAAACGAACAACTCAGGGCTGACGGGGAGGCACATCGGTGCCAAACACACGGACGTAAGGCCAGGTTCCCACGGGATTTCGCTAAGGGCGCTGGCACCCAGAAGGCGGCTGAATCACCCCCTGCTGATTTCTCACATTCCCCATCCACCAGGGCTTCTTGGGAGTGGACTTGAGTCTGGGTTGGCCCTGCTCTGGGCAGGGGGTGGGACTCGGTGACTCCTGAGGTCTCTGCCAGCCCTGGGGTCCTGTGGTTTTGGAGCTCAGGGGGATACATCCAAGAGCCCCAGGTAAGAAGAGTGAATCTGAGCCTGCTCCCAACTCCTAATTAGAATCCCATGTGTGTGTCCCTCTGTTAGTCCCTCTGGGGCTTCATTTCAGGACCAGCTCCATCACCCAGGCCCCATTATCACCCCACACCTCTGAACCCTTCCTGAGCTGTGTCCTAGGAACCAGCCATCACCCCGGCAGAATCATCTGGCTCTGGGGAGGAGCCAGGATTTGCAGCCCCACACTTACCAGCCCCAGCGCCGGGGGGCAGGAGAAAGGCCACGGGCAGCAGGATCAGGAGCAGCATCGTCACCGTCTGGGGAAAGCAACAGAGCTTGTGCCTCAGCCCTGGTCGATTTATAGAGCCGGCTGCAAACCGGAGATCACGTGCTCTCTGCCCACATGGGGAGCTGGCACAGCGCAGGTGCCCACAGAAACCTCAGCATCAAATTCCTGTCAAGTGTATGAGTGTGGGGTGGGGGAGGCAAAGGAGGGAGCTGCTGGAGAACAGCCTCTCTCAAGGATAAGGAGCCTAGAGCAGGCTTCTTTCGAACAGAGCAACCTCCTCCCCACACAGCCCCCATTCCCTGTTGCTTTCCAGGATCCCGCACCCCTGCCTTCTGGCTCATCTGCAGCTCACCCATCTCCTCCGCTCCAGCAGCTCATCTGGTGGAGAACGCGGGCGATGCCAAGTCACCCGCTGGCTTGGCTGGGCTCCCTACGTCCTCCCCAGTGCACGTCTCAGAGCTACGAGCAGGGGACGGGGACTCTACTATGGGTTCCTGGAGCCCGGGCACAGAGCCTAGAGCAGAAATTCTCCCAGACAGTATAGAGCATGTCACCCACAAAGTGGTGCACCTGGAGGAGCACAGATACCATGGTGATGGGCAACGGGGAAGGCCTTAAATGGACAGTGCTGGAACTGGGACCTGCCCCATGGCCAGCATGGCTAACTACGGAGCAAACCACCCCACTCAACGGGCTGAGTGCTAGGAAACCAGACCCCACCTCTCCAGATTTTCGAATCTCTCAAACACCTTCAGTGCTGAACCTCACAAAGCTGCTTGAAATCACTCAGAGGCCCCGGCTCGATTTCTCCACCAAGTCCCAAGCCCCCTGACATGGCTCCGTGTGTTTCAAAGGGCTCCGGTGGCCGGACTCAAGGGATCACCTGCAAATCTCGGCTTTTCTTCTCATGCAACGGCATCTTCGGAGCCCTCCAGGCTGTGGGGCAGGAGTTGAGGACCTGACACCTAATTGCATAAAGCCCTGTAGCCTTCTCTTCCTCTGTCGCACTCCCTTGGGGTGCCCCAGTACCTGAGACAGCAGCCACAGAGCATGAGAACCCCCAGTCTCTCCCATGGGGTATTCTACAACTCACGGCTCATATAAGTCGGTTTCTTTCCAGCTAAGCCGTGGACCGACATTCTCCTGAATTTTTCTCTTGATCCTAACACATTTCAAGACCGTCTTCTCGTTGCCTTTTTTGTCCCTTAGCAGGTGAGACGAATTTTGTGGCCTAGTCTGTCTGTTTTTGGTCCTCTGTACTTGTCGTAGGCTTTTGTACTCCCCCGGTGGGTGCTGCCAATATATTTCCATGCACCTCCACCGGTATAGGTGATCCTTGCTCCCATTGGCCAAGAACAGTGGCAACAGCCAATGAAATCTACAATTCCCCATACCCACAGAGGTGAAGGAAAGTATAGTCATTTGGGGGCATGCAGAAGTTTACCCTGGCAGACCGAATCTGGCCCAGAAGCTGGTGTTTGTTCAGCCTTCGGCAAGAGTATCTTAAACTAATTTATGTCCCTGAACTTCTCCAAAATATTCCTAAAAGTAAGACTCCGTTGTGTCCCAGCTCATTCAAACCTGGTCTGTACAGCATCCTCAGGACCTGCATTTCAGATCGTCCAGGTGTTTTTTTTTCTTACAAAAGGTGCCTCATTTGTAAATAATAAAGTCTCCCCTTTAATTTTTGTTCTCATCGCCATTTTGCGTACAGCTGCTTTCTTAATGCCATCCACTATAAAACCTGCCACTCTTGGCTCTTTTGAACTTTCATTGTCCGTGATGGAAAAAGGACTTTCACGCTTTAAAAAGTTTACGGCTAATGTCATGGTATGGCATGTGGCCTCACGGAAGGGTTGTGTTCTTAAGATTTGATTTGTTGGGCTAGATCTTAGAAGGGGGACCTTTGGTTGAAAGCAAGCGATAATCTCTTTGCAGACATTTTTCTTTTGAGCAAGTAGAACGGCGGTTGTTAGAAGCTGTGTCTTTGCAATCATGGCTAGCCCCAAACAATTAAGAAATGCACTTATCTTCCAAACAGGTTGATGGTAACTTCTTCCTTTGCACAGCTGTCTTCTGGGTCTGAAATTTCCTTGTAAGGTAAATTCTCTCTTTTACAATAAAACATCTCATTGACTGTGAATTTTATAGAAAATCTGTACTAAGAGGTGTATCCTGGTTCGTACTGCAATTTCTTCACACTACAGTTGTCTGTAAATAGGGGTTGATCTTGCTAAATTGTCATTGTAGTAAGTTACAATATTTGTGTAAGAATATAAGAAGTACAGCCAGCCTTGGTCCGATCAAAGTTTGATCAAGTCCAGCGTCCTGTCTGCCAACAGTGGCCAATACCAGGTATCCAAAAGGAAGTGAACAAAACAGGGAATCATTGAGTAACCCTTCCTCTGTCATCCATTTCCAGACAAACAGAGGCTAAGAACACCATTGCTACCCATCCAGGCTAATAGCCATTGGTGGGCCTAACCTTCGTGAATCAATCGAGCTCTTTTATGAACCCTGTTAAAGTGCTGGTCTTCACAACATCCTCTGGCAAGGAGTTCCACAGGTTAACTGTGCGCTGTGTAAAGAAAAACTTCTTTTTGTTAGTTTTAATCTGGCTGCCTATTCATTTCATTAGGTGACCTCTAGTTCTGATGTTGTGTGAACAAGTAGATAACTTTTTTTTATTCACTTTTTTCCACACCAGCCATAAATGTATGGACCTCCATCATATCCATCCTTCATCTCCTCTTTTCTAAACTGAAACGTCTCAGTTTCTTTAATCTCTCTTCATAGGGGACCTGTTCCAAACACCTCATCATTTTTGTTACCTTCCCAATACCAAGAGATCTTTTTTTGAGAAGAGGCAACCACATCTGTACGCAGTATTCAAGATGTGGGCATCCCATGGTTTTATAGAGAGGCAATAAAATATTCTCTGTCTTATTCTCTCTCTCTTTTTTAATTATTTCTAACATTCGCTTTGCTTTTTGACTGTTGCTGTACGCTGAGCGTAGTCTGTTAAACTTGGCATTGCAACATACTGCTAATTATTTTTAATTGAAATACATGTCAATTCCCCTTAGCGGAGAATGTTTTTAGGCAAGTGTGTCTTAAACATGTTCATGTCACTAAACTTCTACTAAATATTCCCCGAACACAGAAATGTTGTGTTACAACAGTGCTAATTTTAGAAGAGATGGCTCCTATCCTCATCTCAAAAAATATACTGGCATTAGAAAAGGTTTAGAGAAGGGCAAGTAAAATGATTCGGGGTTTGGAACGGGTCCCGTATGAGGAGAGATTAAAGAGACCAGGACTTTTCAGCTTGGAAAAAAGGAGACCAAGGGGGGATAGGATCGAGGTCTATGAAATCATGACCAGTGTGCAGAACGTGAATAAGGAAAAGTGATTTACTTGTTCCCATAATATAACAACAAGGGGTCACCCAATGAAATGAATGGGCAGCCGTTTTAAAACAAATAAAAAGAAGTTCTTCACACAGTGCACAGTTAACTTGTGGAACTCCTTGCGGGAGGAGGTTCTGAAGGTGAGGACTCCTAGAAGGTTTAAAAGAGAGCTGGAAAAATTCATGAAGGGTAAGTCCATTAATGGTTACTAGCCAATATGGGTAAGGAATGGTGTCCCTAGCTTCTGTTTGTCAGAGGGTGGAGAATCACAGCAGGAGAGAGATGGCTTGATCATTACCTGTTCGGTTCACGCCCTCTGGGGCACCTGACACTGTCCACTGTCGGCAGACAGGACACTGGGTGGATGGACCTTTGGTCTGACCCCATATGGCCTTCGTTATGTTCTTGTGTTCTATTTTTAAATTATAATATTTTCCCTTCCATTTTTTTAAGTAGCTAATTTTTGTATAAGAAGCCTTCTTAGCATCACGCAGACTAAAAACCTGCTAAGACAGGTTATTGGGAGTGTTTCTTGTCAGGGATGGAAAAGGACTTTCAGAGTTTCCAAAGTTTAGAGATTTCAACATGAGATTGTTGCTCTTTAGCTTTATCTGGGGATGTTCGAACTAGGGTGGTTAATGTAGGCAACCGAAGTTGCAAATGAAGCCCGGGATTTAAATTTCCTGGGCTTCATTTGCATCTTGCCGGGCGCCGCCATTTTTAAATCCCCGCTAGTTCGGACTCCATGCCCGCGGCTACACGCAGCACGGAGTAGGTAGTTCGGATTAGGTTCTCTAGTCCGAACTACCGGAATAGAGAGCCTCCCCGGTGGGGAGGACTGGGGAGGCCCTGAGGGGCTGTCAGGAACCCTCAGAGCCTCCCCAGTCTTCCCCACCGGGGGCTCGTGCCCCATTCCTCCCTCACGTCCTTCCACTTACCCCTCCCTAGCCCCCCTTCCTGATGTCAAATAAAAGACACGTATGTTCAGAAATAGAAACTGGGTTTATTGAACAAAACTGGGGGGGGGGGATGGACCTCTGGGGAGACTGGGAAAAGGAGGTGGGAGAGGGGAAGAGAGAGGGTGGGAGAGGGGAGGGGGAAACCTGGGAAGAGGGATCTGGAAGGGGGAAGCAAGGGGAAGAAGGGGAGAGGGGAAGCTTGGGGGTCTCACCGGACCAACCTGACTTTCATGCTAACCTGCTCCTGGGTTCGCATGTGGCCTTTGGTGGCCAGGCTGGCAGCTATCCCGACATAGATGGCTGCATTCCTCTGTCTAGTGCAGAGATCATGGATGTTGGGGGCATCCCCCCCAAACCTGAATAAGGTCCATGAGCTCCACCCTGGACCAGGAAGGCGCCCGCCTTCTTCAGCCCCTGGCAGGCTCCTGGGAGCTGGCAGACTGCTCCTGGGGAGCGGTGGAGGGCTGGCTGCCAGTGGCTTGCGGGCTCCTGCTTTGGGGCCACTGGGTCAGGGGCCCCGGTGGCCACTGCTGGCTCTGGGCTGGCAGGCTTGGAGCTGACACAGGCACTGTGGCCAGGGTCTACCCCTTTAATGGCTTTGGGGCGGGGGGAGAGGAGAGTAAGTTTTCCTGGTTGTGCCCAGGGTGGCCACCAGGGCTCCCTGGGAAGGGCTGGAGGCCCCCTATTTCGAATGAAGTGTCTACACAGCACTTAATTCGAAATAGCTATTTCAAATTTGGTGTTACTCCTCGAAGAATGAGGATTACCAAATTTGAAATAAGGGCTCCGCTATTTCAAATTAAATTTGAAATAGCAGTTAGCCTGTGCAGACGCTATTAAAGTTCATTCGAAATAACTGCTGTTATTTCAAATTAACTTTGTAGTGTACACATACTCTTATATTCCTGGCCTTCACAGCCTCCTCTGGCAAGGAGTTCCACAGGTTGACTACCCGCTATGTGAAGAACTTTCTTTTATTAGTTTTAAACCTGCTACCCATTAATTTCATTTGGTGTCCTCTAGTCCTTCTATTATAGGAACTAATAAATAACTTTTCTTTATTCACCCTCTCCACACCACTCATGATTTTATAGACCTCTATCATATCCCCCCAGTCTCCTCTTTTCTAAACTGAAAAGTCCCAGTCTCTTTAGCCTCTCTTCATATGGGACCTGTTCTAAATCCCTAGTCATTTTAGTTGTCCTTTTCTGAACCTTTTCCGCGGCCAAACACACCTGTTTTATCAGGTTTCTATTCTGCATGATGCTAAGAAGGTCTCTCATACAAAAATGAGCTACTTTAAAAAAATTGAAGGGAAAATTATGATTTAGCAATAGGAGCCATCTCTTCTAAGATCAATACTGCTGGAACAAAACAGGTCTCTTTTGGGGAATATCGAGCTGAAGTTTAGTGGCATAAACATTAGAACATTAGAGCGGCCGTACTGGGTCAGACTGAAGGTCCATCTAGCCCAGTATCCTGTCTGCCGACAGTGGCCAGCGCCAGGTGCCCCAGAGAGGGTGGACCGAAGACAATGATCAAGCGATTTGTCTCCTGCCATCCCTCTCCAGCCTCTGACAAACAGAGGCCAAGGACACCGTTTTATCCCCTGGCTAATAGCCTTTTATGGACCTAACCTCCATGAATTTATCCAGCTTCTCTTTAAACTCTATTATAGTCCTAGCCTTCACAGCCTCCTCTGGCAAGGAGTTCCACAGGTTGACAACACGCTGTGTGAAGAAGAACTTTCTTTTATTAGTTTTAAACCTGCTCCCCATTAATTTCATGTTTAAGACACACTCACACAGCACACCTCTACACCGAGGGGAGTTGACGAATGTATTCCAATTAAAAAATTAGCTGTAAATGGCAGTGCCAACACACAGAACAACACCTGAGAGGAATGGGAAAGCTGTTAATTGAGGGATATTTGCATGGCTGTCCCAATAAAAAAAAAAAGTATCTGAAATCCTGCAGGGCTGCAAAGTTTTACAGAACACACAAAGATTTTAATTTACTACAGCCACTATTTAGTGAGATCAACTGCTGTTTACAGACAGATCTAATGCAAAGAAATAGCAATGGTGCCCAGTATAGGCTATTTAGTACAGATTTTGTATACAATAAACATAGAGGGTATGTCTACACTACCCTCCTAGTTCGAACTAGGAGGGTAATGTATGCATACCGCACTTGCTAATGAAGCCCGGGATTTGAATTTCCCGGGCTTCATTAGCATAAGCGGGGAGCCGCCATTTTTAAATCCCCGCTGCTTCGAACCCCGTGTAGCGCGGCTACACGGGGCTCGAACTAGGTAGTTCGGACTAGGGTGCCTATTCCGAACTACCGGTACACCTCGTTTCACGAGGAGTACCGGTAGTTCGGAATAGGACCCTAGTCCGAACTACCTAGTTCGAGCCCCGTGTAGCCGCGCTACACGGGGTTCGAAGCAGCGGGGATTTAAAAATGGCGGCTCCCCGCTTATGCTAATGAAGCCCGGGAAATTCAAATCCCGGGCTTCATTAGCAAGTGCGGTATGCATACATTACCCCGCTAGTTCGAACTAGCGGGGTAGTGTAGACATACCCTCAGTGAGTTATTATGCTGTAAAAGAGAGAGATTACCTAGCAAGGCCATCCCAAGCCTAGAAAACGACCATGCAAAGGAAGAAGATAAAATCGAACCGTTTTGAAGATAAGAGCATTTCTTAAGTTTTGACTAACCACGATCAGAAAGACCCAACTTCTAACAACTGACATTCTACTGGCTCTTTAAAGAAATCATCATTTTTATTCCATCACCGGCCCCTTTTCTAAGATGCAGGTAGAGCTCAACAAACCCAGTCTTGACTGAGACCGCAAGCCATAAAATGACATTAACTGTAAACTGTTGAAAGCAGGGAACCACTTTCCCCTTCATGGCCAATACAAGTTGCAAAGAATTGACCGTAGCAGGTTTTACACAGGAAAACATTCAGAAAGCAGCGGATACCCAAAATGGCTATTAAAAAAATAGGGGAAACATAATTATTTAGTAAAAGGAGATGCCTCTTTTAACACCCACCCTGATTGGTCCTAAGGATGCAGGACAGACCAGGTTCGAAAGAGCTGGGATACAACAGAGTCCATTTTAGGAATATTTTGGACAAGTTCAGGGACATAAATAAGTTTCAGATACTCTAGCCAGGGGCTGAAGAAACACCAGCTAAGGGCCAGATTCGGTCTGCCAGGGTTAATTTCTGCATGGCTGTACTTTCCTCACCTCTCTGGGCATGGGGAATCCTAGCTCTCATTCCCTGTTGCCGCCAATCCTGGCCAGTGGGATCCAGGATCACCTATACGGTGGAGGTGCATGGAAATATATAGGCAGTAGCCCACCAGCGGAGTACAAAACCTACGGCAAGCACAGAGGACCAAAATCAGGCCACAAAATGAGTCTCACCTGCTAAGGGACAGAAAAGGCAATGAGAAGAAGGTCTTGAAATGCGTGAGGAGCAAGAGAAAGATTTAGGAGACTGTCGGCACACTGCTGAGCTGGAAAGAAACATCCTTATATGAGCCATGAAGACTTGTAGGGGGCTGGAGAATACCTCATGGGAGAGACGGGGAGTTCTCGTGCTCTGTGGCTGCTGTCTCAGGTATAGGGGCAGCCTGAAGGAGTGGGCCGGGGGAGGAGAAGGCTACAGGGCTTTATGTAATTAGGTGTCAGGTCCTCGACTCCTGCCCCACAGCCCGGAAGGCTCCGAAGATGCCATTGAATGAGACGAAAAGCCGAGATTTGCAGGTGATCCCTTGAGTCCGGCCACCGGAGCCCTTTGAAACACACGGAGCTATGTCAGGGGGCTCGAGACCTGGTGGAGAAATCGAGCCAGGGCCTCTGAGTGATTTCAAGCAGCTTTGTGAGGTCTAGCATTGAAGGTGTTTGTGAGATTTGAAGATCTGGAGAGGCGGGGTCTGGTTTCCTAGCACTCAGCTCATTGAGTGGGGCGGTTTGCTCCGTAGTTACCCATGTCAGCCATGGGGCAGGCCCCAGCTCCAGCATTGTCCATTTAAGGCCTTCCCCGTTGCCCATCACCATGGTATCTGCGCTCCTCCAGGTGCACCACTTTGTGGGTGACATGCTCTATACTGTCTGGGAGAATTTCTGCTCTAGGCTCTGTGCCCGGGCTCCAGGAACCCATAGTAGAGTCCCCGTCCCCTCCTCGCTGCTCTGAGACGAGCACTGGGGAGGACGTAGGGAGCCCAGCCAAGCCAACGGGTGACTCGGCATCGCCCGCGTTCTCCACCAGATGAGCTGTTGAAGCAGAGGAGATGGGTGAGCTGCAGATGAGCCAGAAGGCAGGGGTGCGGGATCCTGGAAAGCAACAGGGAATGGGGGCTGTGTGGGGAGGAGGTTGCTCTGTTCGAAAGAAGCCTGCTCTAGGCTCCTTATCCTTGAAAGAGGCTGTTCTCCAGCAGCTCCCTCCTTTGCCTCCCCCACCCCTCGTGCAGACACTTGAGAGGAATTTGATGCTGAGGGTTCTGTGAGCACCTGCGTTGTACCAGCTCCCCATGTGGGCAGAGAGCACGTGATC
Source organism: Pelodiscus sinensis (assembly GCF_052426305.1). Taxonomy (NCBI): domain Eukaryota; kingdom Metazoa; phylum Chordata; order Testudines; family Trionychidae; genus Pelodiscus; species Pelodiscus sinensis. Next base: position 3,285,581 of record NC_143081.1, on the reverse strand, counting down.
TCCGGTTTGCAGCCGGCTCTATAAATCGACCAGGGCTGAGGCACAAGCTCTGTTGCTTTCCCCAGACGGTGACGATGCTGCTCCTGATCCTGCTGCCCGTGGCCTTTCTCCTGCCCCCCGGCGCTGGGGCTGGTGAGTGTGGGGCTGCAAATCCTGGCTCCTCCCCAGAGCCAGATGATTCTGCCGGGGTGATGGCTGGTTCCTAGGACACAGCTCAGGAAGGGTTTAGAGGTGGGGGGTGATAATGGGGCCTGGGTGATGGAGCTGGTCCTGAGATGAAGCCCCAGAGGGATGAACAGAGGGACACAACCATGGGATTCTAATTAGGAGTTGGGAGCAGGCTCAGAGTCACTCTTCTTACCTGGGGCCCTTGGATGTATCCCCCTGAGCTCCAAAACCACAGGACCCCAGGGCTGGCAGAGACCTCAGGAGTCACCGAGTCCAGCCCCCTGCCCAAAGCAGGAAAAAACCCAACTCAGTCATCCCAGCCAGGGCTTGGTCAAGCTGGGACTTCAAAATCTCTAGGGATGGAGATTCCACCCCCTCCCTAGGGAACCCAGCCCAGCGCTTCCCCTCCCGCTTAGGGAAATCGTTTTTTCCAATCTCCAACCTAGACTTCCCACATTGTAACATGAGCCCATTGCTCCTTGTTCTGCCACCTGCCCCCACTGAGAACAGCCTCTCTCCATCCTCTTTGGAACCCCCCTGCAGGGAGTTGCAGGCTGCTCTCAAATCCCCCCTCACTCTTCTCATCTGCAGACTGAACCAGCCCCAATCCCTCAGCCTCTCCTCATAGGTCATGTGCTCCAGCCCCAAATCATTTTGGTTCCCCTCCGCTGGACCCTCTCCAATGCTCCCACATCCTTTTTGTAGTGGAGGCCCCAGAACGGGACGCAATGCTCCAGATCCGAATAAAGGGGAATAATCACTTCTCTAGATCTGCTGGCAATACACTTCCTAATGCATCCTGATAGGCCATTAGCCTTCCTGGCTATCATGGCACCCTGTTCATTCATAGCCAGCTTGTCTGCTTCTCATCAAATCAACAGAAAAGCCATCCACTCATCAATTAGTTGATTAAACTATATTCAGCATCCCTAGCCACTGCTCTGCAATGTATCTGCATCTCCCCCTTGCTTGGTTCATCTGGGAGAGGTTCACTGCCCCATCTAGTGGTACTGAAGCCGGTTACACCGAGACTAATGTGTGCACTGTACAGCCTTAGTTGAGAGCCAGCTGGCTTTTAGCTCATGCAGTGGATGTTCATATACTAAGCTCCAGAGTCCCAGGTTCAATTCTGCCTGCAGACGACCTGGCTTTATGGGCGTCACACCTAGCTTACTCCCATGTGATCACCTGCTTACACTGCCTTTCAGGTTTGATGATGTTTTGCTCTCTCTTCTGTCTTCCCAACCCTGATTTTTTACACGGATTTTCTAGCCGTGATTTCAGCCAGCTAGCAGACATGATCAGAGTTAGCCTGAAATTTATTTTTTCCTTTGGGAAATTTCAACTTTTTGTTGACAACCTCTCAAGTGATTTTTTTCCCCAGTATCTTTAGATGGGTTGTTTAAAGACGTATGCCTAAAGGGAGAAAAGAAAAAACCCCAAAGGAGGTGATATCTCATCGTGCGTATGCATCTCATAAATAAGTAAGTGTTTGCTGTGTCTCCTTGGCAAGGTGTGAAACAACGTAAGTGGTTATATGATTGATCTCTTAGGGTATGTCTAGACTACAGGTTTTTGTCAACAGAGGTTTTGTCAACAGATAGGGTGTGTCTAGACTACATGCCTCCGTCGACGGAGGCATGTAGATGAGCCAGATCGGCAGAGGGAAATGAAGCCGCGATTAAAATAATCGCGGCTTCATTTAAATTTAAATGGCTGCCCCGCTCTGCCGATCAGCTGTTTGTCGGCAGATCGGGGCAGTCTGGACGCGACGCGCCGACAAAGAAGCCTTTCTTGATCGGCACAGGTATGCCTCGTGAAACCAGGTTTACCTGTGCCGATCAAGAAAGGCTTCTTTGTTGGCGCGTCGCGTCCAGACTGCCCCGATCTGCCGACAAACAGCTGATCGGCAGAGCGGGGCAGCCATTTAAATTTAAATGAAGCCGCGATTATTTTAATCGCGGCTTCATTTCCCTCTGCCGATCTGGCTAATCTACATGCCTCCGTCGACGGAGGCATGTAGTTTAGACGTACCCATACTGTCAACAAAGCTTCTGTCGACAAAGAGCGTCTAGACTACATCCAGTTCTGTTGACAAAGCAAGCAGCTTTGTCGACATAATAGTGTGGACGCAAAGGACAGTGTAGACGCAATAATGCCTTCTATCCACAGAACTCTGTAGACAAAAGGCGTTATTTCTCGTAGAATGGGGTTTACATACGTCGACAAAACTGCTGAGTTTTGTTGACGTTATGTCGACATAACTCAAAGGCAGTGTAGACGCAGGTATAGTTTTGTCGACAAAAGTCCACTTTTGTCGACAAAACCCTGTAGTCTAGACACACCCTTAGTGTGCATTTACACAGCAACTGATGTTATTCCACAGTTGCAGAGTGCAAGTCTACACTATAAGCCTTTATTTCAAAACAATGCTGAGATGAAGCACATCTTCCCCGGACACCCTTAACCCTCATTTCATGAGGAGTAAGAGAAATCAGAGGAATACTGCTCATCTTTCCACTTCTTGACTTACTGGAGAAAAATTGGAGAAGGTCCAGAGAAGAGCACCCCGAATGATGAAAGTTCTAGAAAACATGACCTGTGAAGGAAGACTGAAAATGGGTTTGGTTTTCTTGGAAAGGAGAAGATTGAGAGGGGACATGAGAGCAATTTTCAGGTATCTAAAAGAGTGTCACAAGGAGGAGGGAGAAAAAATTGTTCTTGCTGGCCTCTGAGAATAGAACAAGAAGCAATGGGCTTTACCTTCAGCAAGGGAGGTTTAGGTTAGATATTAGGAAAAAGTTCCTACCTGTCAGGGTGGTCAAACACTGGAATAAATTGCCCAGGGAGGTTGTGGAATCCCCATCTCTGGAGATATTTAAGAAGAGTAGATTAAATACATGTCTATCAGGGATGGTCTAGACAGTACTGCGTCCTGCCGTGAAGGAAGGGGACTGGACTCAATGACCTCTCAAGGTCCCTTCCAGTCCAGTATTGTATAATTCTATGATTCCTGCTGCGTGGACAAACCCAAAATAATCGACTTCGACTTCGGCTATGCAACAGATGTTGCCAAAGCTGTGTGGCTTATTTCGGCTTTAGTCCTTCTGCGCAGACAGTCCCATGTTTTGTCAATAGTCAAACACAATTGGCTTTATAAAAATCCATCTAATTACAGAAAAAACATTCAGTAAAATAATGTCTGGAATGACAATTTTGGCGTGAGGGAGAGTTACAAGGCAGGAGAGGAAGTGGGTAGGGAAACAGAGGGCTGCAGGACTCAGACATTTGATAGGACAAACCAGGAAATTCCTGGTAAGCCTGTCGTATCTTGAACTTTTCTTGAGACTCTCTGTCACGGTCTACAAGTCTATCTATGTTGCCCAAGCTTAGGAGACCTCGGCTCCGATCATTGGTGGTTGGTCATTCTTTGGAGTTCCGGCCTCGTGTTACTCATCTTTCCAGCCATGTCAGCGCCCTGTTTAGCCAACGTCTTCCAGGTTTATTGACCTTCAATTAACACTTGGTATGGCATGTTTCCTCATAGTCATTGGAGAAAATAAATCCCTCTGCAGTCTGTCTTGATGAGTTCTAATGGATGGAGCAGCACCAGTTGGGTACATTGACGGAGGGGGCCCAGCATTTCGTTTCCTGCCCAATTCATCTGAAATGTAGCTCCCAGGAGCAGTTAGGAGCATGGATTAAAACCCATTTGCTTCTGGTTGGCAGAAAATCACTGACCTTATTCCCCCTCCCATGGCTGCGTATGGGGATGGGCGTTTCGTTGAGATTTGTCAGTCTAGTGGGCCGGTAATATTTCCGGAGATGCTGGGCCTCTGGGGGACATTTGGAGAAATAAACGCCATCGTGGGATGCTTTTGGGAAATGTTTCATTGTCTAGACCAGGCGTTTGAAAAATATAGTCAGCGGGCTGGATTTGGCCTGCCAAGCTATCAGATCTGGCCAGGGGATACTGGGCTCCCCCCTTGCCTTGACCCACCTGCACGCCACTCAGAAATGTGACTGCTGGGCCGTGTCTCTTTCAAAACTGTAAGCCGGGGTATTAAGGCTTCAGGCACTGTGCCTGCACCCAGCAGAATCCTACTGACTGATTTCTCACCAGAATAAGAGAAATGTATCTGAATAACAGGCAGCCAGGAAACACCATGCTCCCTCCCCTCCAGGGGCCATAATTATCACACACACATATGCCTACAACCTTTCCAGGGACAGGGAGGCTGCCTCAGAAACATGCTGGGAATCCAGCCTTACTCCTGTGTGTTTGGCACCGATGCCTGCCAGTAAGGCCTGAGCTGTTGATTTGCCAGCCAACACCCTGGGGTCCCTCCCATCCCTTCCCGCCCCCCCCCCCCAGTGAACTCCATGGCTCCAGGCACAGGGATCCTGCAGGAAGAGCATCACAGAGGAGGCATTCCAGCTGGGGGGCTCCCCTTTGGGATGGGGGAGGGACTCGATCTCTACCTGATGCAGAGGGATGATGGCACTTTTATGTGCACCTGTTCTCTCACAGGTGAGATCATCTCATCTCATCCCCCACCCTGAATAACCTCACACTGCTACAGGTACCGCCCCATCCCATCCCCCACCCCCAGTGACCTCACACTGATACAGGTACCACCCCCATTCCATCCCCCACCCCCAGTGACCTCACACTGATACAGGTACCACCCCCATCCCATCCCCCACCCCCAGTGACCTCACACTGCTGCAGGTACCACCCCCATCCCATCCCCCACCCCCAGTGACCTCACACTGCTGCAGGTACCGCCCCATCCCATCCCCCACCCCCCAGTGACCTCACACTGCTGCAGGCACCGACCCCATCCCATCCCCCACCCCCAGTGACCTCACACTGCTGCAGGTACCGCCCCATCCCATCCCCCACCCCAGTGACCTCACACTGCTGCAGGTACCACCCCATCCCATCCCACACCCCCAGTGACCTCACACTGCTGCAGGTACCACCCCCATCCCATCCCCCACCCCCAGTGACCTCACACTGCTGCAGGCACCGACCCCATCCCATCCCCCACCCCCAGTGACCTCACACTGCTGCAGGTACCACCCCCATCCCATCCCCCACCCCCCAGTGACCTCACCCTGCTGCAGGTACCGCCCCATCCCATCCCCCACCCCCCAGTGACCTCACACTGCTGCAGGTACCGCCCCATCCCATCCCCCACCCCCAGTGACCTCACACTGCTGCAGGTACCGCCCCATCCCATCCCCCACCCCAGTGACCTCACACTGCTGCAGGTACCACCCCATCCCATCCCACACCCCCAGTGACCTCACACTGCTGCAGGTACCGCCCCCATCCCATCCCCCATCCCCAGTGACCTCACACTGCTGCAGGTACCGCCCCTATCCCATCCCCCATCCCCAGTGACCTCACACTGCTGCAGGTACCACCCCATCCCATTCCCCATCCCCACTGACCTCACACTGCTGCAGGTACCACCCCATCCCATCCCCCATCCCCACTGACCTCACACTGCTTCAGGTACCGCACCGTCGATCAGGTTCACAGGTTCTGCTGTGACGGGTTTCACGCCTGTTCCCGGGGGATAGCGGAGAAGCTGCATTTTCGTTTCCAGGCCGGGCTCTTGTGCATGTGCTGAAGCTTCCCCTGAAAATTGTCTTGCAGCTTTTCGTAGCCATTACCCTCAGCACCACGCTCGGTGCTGTCAGGTTTATGATTGGCCTAAAACTTTTTTATTGTGAGATTTAGCCCTTTCTCACAAGGAGGCCGGACAGCACCGGGGCAGGAGAGGCCCTGGGTGGGCAGAGGTTTAGCACAGACAGTAGCCACCAGCTGTGCTGGGAAGGCAGCGTAAGGGGAGAAGCCTAAATTTGTCTAGTTGTCTGGAAATACCTTGTTTTCAAGAGAAATAGGAAACATTCTGGTGTGAACTTATAAAGGGTTGTCGCAGCCGCTGTGTGACGACCCCTGCCCACCATGGACATGAATACGTTTAACCTTGAGCAACTGATTTCAGGTCCCCCTTTCCGTTTTCAGCTCACGCTCTGCTGGTTGTGTTGATCTTCCTGTGACGTGCGTGTCATTCTCGTGTGCAATGTGAGACAGGCAGAGTAAGGAGCACTTGCTGATTGTGAAATGTGTGAACGGAAAGCCCCAGTGTCAGGGCAGTCGTATGCAAACAGACTTCTGTCCTTACGGCTTAGCCATGGCCAGTTGTGGGGGAGGGACGTGGCTTCCTGCGGAGACCTGCAGAAACCTCCGAGTCAGCAAAGGAGCGCTGGGCCGGCTTCTTTCTCATACTCAAGATCTGGGGATAAGGCCGCTCGGTGAGGCATGGCCCAAGGCCCAGAGCACTGCACAGCTGGTGCCCTGTGAAGCCGGGCATATGGAATGCACAGCTGGAGCTGTGGAATGCACATAGGCTGTGGAATGCACAGCTGGGCCTATGGAATGCACAGCTGGCCCTATGCGATGCACAGCTGGAGACGTGGAAAGCACAGCTGGGCCTATGGAATGCACAGCTGGGGCTATGGAATGCACAGCTGGCCCTATGCGATGCACAGCTGGAGACGTGGAATGCACAGCTGGGCCTATGGAATGCACAGCTGGGCCTATGCGATGCACAGCTGGGCCTATGCGATGCACAGCTGGAGACGTGGAAAGCACAGCTGGGCCTATGGGATGCACAGCTGGGCCTATGGGATGCACAGCTGGGGCTATGGAATGCACAGCTGGATCAAGGCCTACCCAGAGTTGAGCCCAGGCAGCTGTGCTGCCCACAGGAGGTTCCTCCCTCCCCACCCTGCGCTGGGCAGGTGGTGAATGTGGCTGGTGCTCTGCTGTGCAGGGGAGACACCAGCCCCCTTAACTCACAGGAGGGGGAGGGAACACGACCCACATGCAGAAGGGGATTGGGAACAACTTATTGCAGGCCTGGGCCTGAGGGTTCCAGGCCTCAGGTGAGGGGCTGTAGGGCTCCCTGCCCCTCTATCCAGCCACCCCCCACATCTGGTTCCTGCTAGGAGCCAGCTGAGTTGTTTAAGGTCAGTTTTACTTCCAACTTCACTAGAAGAGTTCTGGGTGGCCGAAAACTCCACCCAGTCAATAGCAGGAGAGAAGTGAAACCTGCCAACGCAGGGGATGATCGGACTTAAGGCTGTATAGTTAACGGAGAAGTATTCAAGGCAACAGAGCCTGGGGAACTGCACCCTTGGGTTCCTCAGAGGCTGGCTGGAGCAATCTCAATGCAGGTCTTGTTGAGGAAGCGACCTCGAGGGCCACGTGAGGTCTCTTCCGACCCGACGATTCCATGATTCTCATCGAACGACGCTTTTGCGGGAGCGTTTTATCTGCTTTTGGGGGCCGCGCTTTAGGGAGGATGGGGGGAGATTCCAGATTCCAGGGGAGAGCAACACAAATGATCAATAGTTTTGGAAAGCTGGGAGGAAAAGGAGGTTCCCATACTCTGTGGGTGCTGTCTACGCAGTAACGGGGCACCCTAAGGGAGTGGGAGGGGTGAGGAGAGGACCAGGGGCTTTGTGCATTTTGGGGTCACCTCTTCAAGCTCTTCCTCCCGCCCCCACCTCTTTGGCTCAAACCATCTCATTTGCAAGAGAATCCGAGAGTCAAAGACGATCCCACAACCCCACCTTGTTGTGTGAGGGGACATCGGCTCTTTCGGGAACCAGAGGGATATGATAGCTGTCATGCCATCTGCACAGAGACTTCCCTGGTGCCCATCACCGTGGACTCTGTCCTCCACCAGCTCTGCTGCCTGGGACGTGGCATGTCCCCGGCCTCGGGGAGAGTTTCTGCCACGGGATCTGTGGTCGGGTTCCAGGAACCTTCAGTTAGTTCCTCATTCCTGGCCACAGCTGGGCAGGAAGTGTGGAGCTGAGCCAAGCCAGCGTTCTCCAGGGGGCCCTGCTTCCAGATGGTTGGGGCACCATCCTGTTGCAGGGGGACTTTCCGGGGGCTCTTTCCTCCAGAGGGAGGGTGCTTTCCAGCCACCAGCTGACTCCCTTGGCCCCACACATATCAGCAGTGGTTTCTGAATCCCCCACCAGGGGAGAACGTACATGACTTCGGGGTTGCTTCTGGCTCTATAAAGCCCCCAGGGCTTTGTCACAAGCCCTGTCGCTTTCCCCAGACAGAGACAATGCTGATCCTGATCCTGCTGCCTGTTGCCTTTCTCCTGCCCCCCAGGACTGGGGCTGGTGAGTGTGGGGGCGATCAGCGTTTGTGGGGAACAGAGCGGGGAGCTCTCTGGGCTGTTTGCAAATCTCAGCTCCTCCCCAGAGCCAGATGCTTCTACCATCTGGTTCCTAGGACCTAGATAAGGGAGGGTTTGGGGGGTGAGGGAGCCTGAGTGCGGGAGCTGGTTACGACATAATGTCCCTGAGAAATTCAGAATGAAAGTGAGAAAATGAGAGAGACACGGGGGGGGTTTCAGATAGGGGCTGGGAACTTGTACTCCTGGGTTCTCTCCCCAGTGTGCCTGTGGGGTCCAGTGATTAGCACAGGAAGGGGGAGTTGGGAGCCAGGACTCCTGGGATTCTAGTTGTATGTTCCTTTCCCTGGGCTGTCATGAAATTAAAGCTTTTTGGGGCACAGTCTGGGCAGCTCCCAACCCAACAGAGCCCTGGTCTCGGTCGGAGTCTCTGCCGCACCCGGCACAACGTGCGCCCTGCTCTGGGCGTGGCACCATATTAAATACCAGCTACAGGCTCTCAGCACAGGCTCATCGATATGGCACCAGACTAACATCCAGGAGCCCTCTCTGGGGGAGTTCAACGCAGAGCGTCACACTAACTCCATTGGCTTTCACTCCTCTGATTTTCAAACACATCTGAAGTGCGGCTGGGTCGGCGCTTCCCTGATATTGATTGAAACCGGGCTGATAGCCTCTGAAACGCCCTCCCGACTGGCTAACCTCACAGAGCCAGTGCTGGGTCGACCCACAGGAAAACCTCCCAATGGGGGGTTGCCAGGGGTCTAACCAAACCACCTAGTCCGACAGGCCACCCCTCCCTTCCTCATTTTTCCCATTTCGCCCTGTGCCGACATCCTTCCATTTCCATAGCTCGTCTGCCCCTCCTGTCCCTTCCACCCTCCCGTCTTTAAACCGATCTCCTCGCTTTGATTTCCCCCACCTGGGTGGACACCTGTCCAGAGTGAGTCTGAAAATTGTTGTTGTTCTCCTTAACCTCTGAGGATAGAAGAAGAAGCAATGGGCTTAAACGGCAGCAAGGGAGCTTTAGGTTGGACATGATGGAAACTTCCGATCTGTCAGGGGGGTGAAACGCTGGAATAAACTGCCTAGGGAGGTTGAGGGCAGGAGACTTGTCTCGATGACCCCTCAAGATCCATTCCAGTTCTTCTGTTCTGAGATTCTATGGAATATTTGTATGGGAATTTCAAATTTTCATTGAAAAAAACCCCAATCTTAATTTTTTTTCTAGTAACATTTGAGTAAAGAGAGAGGGAGAAAACAAACAGCAAAATACACTGAAACGTCGCATGATTGCTTATGATGTGAAATATATCCTCTCACATCTTAGCATGGCTGGAAACATTGGGGGTTCTGCAATACGAGTGGTTAGAATCCTTCTCTGAAACCCCCCAAAGTGAATTGTTTTTCTTTTGTAATGTTTTATTACTTTTCTTAATTAATTTTTAGGATATATGGGAAGAGGGAGCAAACAAGCCACACAATGCACCTAAACATCTCATAATGCACAGACATGTCTTAAGATATTAAATATTTCCGACCTCATGTTAGCCAGGCCAGAAGCATTGGGTTAGAGGCACCAGGAGGGGTGAGAATACCAGTCCTATATTGCATTGCACAGTTTGCAAACCCAATTCCCTTTAGAGTAGGCCAGCTAGTTACAGAAGTGCTATTAAAGTCAGCAAAAGGCTGGAAGCAAAAATCAGACAAGAGGGACAGATACAGGGAAGGGAAGAACATGGGGAGGGAAGACGAGAGGTTGCAGGAGGGATCTATGCATTCGAGAGGAGTGTTCAGAACATCCCAGGACAGCCTTTCAGGTCCCTGACAGTTTTTCTCGGGAACAGTCAACAGCTCTTTCCGTGATAGCAAAGTTTAGGACATTTCTGCTCCAATTTTGCATTACCGGCCACTTTTTGGGATTTCCGTGCTTGTGCTACTCGTGTGTTCACCACGGTTCGTGCCCTCCTGAGCCAAATTCTCTTGGATTTATCCAGCGCACCGGGAACACTCTCTGGGTGGAAGATTTCATTGACTTTGATAGAAAAAAAACATTCTCCCATTCTCTCCTCCTTAAAGCCGAGGGGTCTAGGAGCGCTGGGGGTGAGTTAGGAGTCCCGGCTGATGGTGCAGCACCGGTTTTGAACATATGAAGAGGAGCCCAGTGCATCCTCTGTATTCTTTCCTGCGGAATTCATCTCATGGCTGGGCCCAAGGAGCAGTCTGGAGGATGGGTGATTATCTATTTCCTTTTGGCTGGAGGAAAATAACCGGCCCGATTCCTCCTCACATATAGGGGATCGGTGTTTGGTTTGAATTTGCCGACCTGCTGTGCCGATCATGTGCCCTAGGCACTGGCCAATGGGGTGACACGTAAGGAACCAAACGCTGCTGTGGGATAGGACAGGGAAGACAGCAGGGCTAAGCAGACGGGAGCTGGGTGTGTCCGTTTCACCTCTTGTCATTTTCTCTTGTCCGATTTCGCACCCAGTCAGGTGAGAGCTGCAGATTTAACCTCTGGCCCCATGGGGGGCCCAGTGTGGGGAAGAGGAGAGCAGGGGGCTGGGATAAAGGCCCAGGGAGCCACCAGGGAGAGCATCACTGGAGAGACATGAGGCTGTGGGTCTCCCCTTCGGGGTGGGGCGCTGGGTCCCAGCCTGGCCGGGGGAGACAATGGGGTCTTTTCTATGAATCTGGCTTCCCCCTAGGTGAGATCGTCGGGGGGCATGAAGCCAAGCCCCACTCCAGGCCCTACATGGCCTTTCTGGATATACAACATGGAGACAGATACAGGCACTGCGGCGGGTTCCTGGTGGCGAAGAACTTTGTTCTGACGGCCGCTCACTGCCAGGGAGAGTAAGTGCCTCTGGGCTGGGATTTAGGGGCAGGTCAGATCAGCTGGGGAGGGGGGAACCGGGATCTCTAGTGCCGGTATGGGGGGCAGGGAAGGGGAAGGGGGTGGCCAGGCTGGAGGAGCAGAGCCCAGGGGTCTGATCTGCTCAGGGGGCGTCGGTGAGTCTCTAGGGGCCTCTGCAACCCACGGCCCAGCCCCAATGCTGGGTAAATCAATGGGGCTGCGGCCAGAGATCCCAGCTGGATCTGGTCCCTTGTCCAGGGTTGGGTGGGGCAGGGCAGAGGGTCACAGCCCCAGAGCAGCTCTGCAGGGTGCTGGGCTGGGGGGATGGGCATGAACACTTGCAAGGATGGAGATGGGAGAGGTAAATTGGCTGGGGGGAGGGCTGACACCCAAGACTAAAGGGCAAGGAAGGAATCTGACACCCGGCCTGAGAGCCCCGGGCTACCCCGTCCCCACAAGATCAGAATTTATGAACCAGAAAAACACCTGTCCGAGACCGGCCCCGAACGCCCGAGGTGCTGCTCTCGGCTTTTACAGCGGGATCAGTGTGTACCTGGGAGCCCATAACCTCAGCCACCAGGAACCGAGCCGACAAGTGATCCCCGTGAGCTGGCAGATCCCCCACCCGCGGTACAACAAGAAGACTTTTAATAATGACATCATGCTGCTGCAGGTACCACCCCCATCCCATCCCCCACCCCCAGTGACCTCACACTGCTGCAGGTATCACCCCCATCCCATCCCCCACCCCAGTGACCTCACACTGCTGCAGGTACCACCCCATCCCATCCCCCGCCCCCAGTGACCTCACACTGCTGCAGGTACCACCCCATCCCATCCCCCACCCCCAGTGACCTCACACTGCTGCAGGTACCGCCCCCATCCCATCCCCCACCCCCAGTGACCTCACACTGCTGCAGGTACCACCCCATCCCATCCCCTGCCCCAGTGACCTCACACTGCTGCAGGTACCGCCCCCACCCTGTCGCCCACCTCCAGCGACCTCACACTGCTGCAGGTACCACCCCATCCCATCCCCCGCCCCAGTGACCTCACACTGCTGCAGGTACCACCCCATCCCATCCCCCGCCCCAGTGACCTCACACTGCTGCAGGTACCACCCCATCCCATCCCCCACCCCCAGTGACCTCACACTGCTGCAGGTACCACCCCATCCCATCCCCCACCCCCAGTGACCTCACACTGCTGCAGGTACCACCCCATCCCATCCCCCACCCCCAGTGACCTCACACTGCTGCAGGTACCACCCCATCCCATCCCCCACCCCCAGTGACCTCACACTGCTTCAGGTACCACCCCATCCCATCCCCCACCCCCAGTGACCTCACACTGCTTCAGGTACCGCCCCCATCCCATCCCCCACCCCCAGTGACCTCTCACTGCTGCAGGTACCGCCCCATCCCATCCCCCACCCCCAGTGACCTCACACTGCTGCAGGTACCACCCCCATCCCATCCCCCACCCCCAGTGACCTCACACTGCTGCAGGTACCACCCCCATCCCATCCCCCACCCCCAGTGACCTCACACTGCTGCAGGTACCGCCCCCATCCCATCCCCCACCCCCAGTGACCTCACACTGCTGCAGGTACCGCCCCCATCCCATCCCCCACCCCAGTGACCTCACACTGCTGCAGGTACCGCCCCCATCCCATCCCCCACCCCCAGTGACCTCACACTGCTGCACGTACCACCCCCACCCCATCCCCCACCCCCAGTGACCTCACACTGCTGCAGGTACCGCCCCCAGCCTGTAGCCCCACCCCCAGTGACCTCACACTTCTGCAGGTACCGCCCCATCCCATCCGCCACCCCAGTGACCTCACACTGCTGCAGGTACCACCCCCATCCCATCCCCCGCCCCCAGTGACCTCACACTGCTGCAGGTACCACCCCCATCCCATCCCCCACCCCCAGTGACCTCAGACTGCTGCAGGTACCACCCCATCCCATCCCCCGCCCCCAGTGACCTCACACTGCTGCAGGTACCGCCCGTATCCCATCCCCCACCCCCAGTGACCTCACACTGCTGCAGGTACCACCCCCATCCCATCCCCCACCCCCAGTGACCTCACACTGCTGCAGGTACCACCCCCATCCCATCCCCCACCCCCAGTGACCTCAGACTGCTGCAGGTACCACCCCATCCCATCCCCCGCCCCCAGTGACCTCACACTGCTGCAGGTACCACCCCATCCCATCCCCCACCCCCAGTGACCTCACACTGCTGCAGGTACCGCCCCTATCCCATCCCCCACCCCCAGTGACCTCACACTGCTGCAGGTACCGCCCCCATCCCATTATCCCACCCCCAGTGACCTCACACTGCTGCAGGTACCGCCCCTATCCCATCCCCCACCCCCAGTGACCTCACACTGCTGCAGGTACCGCCCCCATCCCATCTCCCCACCTCCAGTGACCTCACACTGCTGCAGGTACCACTCCATCCCATCTCCCCACCTCCAGTGGCCCCAGAGTTTGGGGTTTTCCTGGGGATGGTTTTGCTGGGGACAGTTTTGCTGGGCACGGTGTATGTCTTTTTACCCGCGAGTAATTCATATTCATCCACCTCACTGCTGTGTCCCAGCTGGCTTACCCTCCGAACGCGAGTGAATATGTGAAAACCCTCGCCTTGCCGCACGCTGGCGAGAGGGTGGACCCTCGGTCGGTGTGCAGTGTGGCTGGGTGGGGCTTAACTGTCCCAGGGGACGTGAGATCTGCGGCCAGCGCACTGCAGGAGGTCGATGTGGATGTGCTGGACGACGGGAATTGCATGTACCACAGTTACAACCCCATCACAATGCTGTGTGCCGGGGACCGATGGCAGCGCAAAGACTCTGCCGGGGTAAGTCTGCCCCCACCTTTAAGCTCCTTGGGGAAATCCCTGGGGTTCATGTGTGTGTCCCCCTAACCGTACTGGTGAGCTGAGAGAACTTGGTGGGGAGGAGGAGAGCGGGGCGAGCAAAGACTGGAGATCAGTGTTTCTGAAACTGGCAGTCAGAGGAGAGCAATAGAGTTCACAATGGCTGCCCTTAAAGGGGCAGGCAACTTTTTTTTTTTTTGTTCCTCATTAAAAAAAATATTGTTTGGTGTTCCTTGGTGTTAAATCCTGGAGGGGAACTTCAAGGAATCCATTCTGAAGCCCTCGAAGAGGGGAAAGTGATCAGGAAGAGTGAACATGGATTCACCAAGGGGAAGTCCTGCCTGACCAACCTGATTAGCTTCTCTGACGATGTGACTGGCTCTGTGGACATGGGGAAAAGAGGAGACTCAAGATCTATACAGTCATGAGTGGGATGGAGAGAGTGAATTAAGGAGAAGTTATTTGCTTGATCCCATAATATAAGAACTAGGGGCCACCCAATGAAATGAATAGGCAGCACGTTTAAAGCACTGTTGTAACACAATATTTCTGTGTTTGGGGAATATTTAGTAGAAGTTTAGTGACATGAACATGTTTAAGACACGCTTGCCTAAAAACATTCTCCGCTAAGGGGAATTGACATGTATTTCAATTAAAAATAATTAGCAGTATGTTGCAATGCCAAGTTTAACAGACTATACTCAGCGTACAGCAACAGTCAAAAAGCAAAGCGAATGTTAGAAATAATTAAAAAAGAGAGAGAGAATAAGACAGAGAATATTTTATTGCCTCTCTATAAAACCATGGGATGCCCACATCTTGAATACTGCTTACAGATGTGGTTGCCTCTTCTCAAAAAAGATCTCTTGGTATTGGGAAGGTAACAAAAATGATGAGGTGTTTGGAACAGGTCCCCTATGAAGAGAGATTAAAGAAACTGAGACGTTTCAGTTTAGAAAAGAGGAGATGAAGGGTGGATATGATGGAGGTCCATACATTTATGGCTGGTGTGGAAAAAAGTGAATAAAAAAAGTTATCTACTTGTTCACACAACATCAGAACTAGGGGTCACCCAATGAAATGAATAGGCAGCCAGATTAAAACTAACAAAAAGAAGTTTTTCTTTACACAGCGCATAGTTAACCTGTGGAATTCCTTGCCAGAGGATGTTGTGAAGAATAGGACTTTAACAGGGTTCAGAAAAGAGCTAGATTGATTCAAGGAGGTTAGGTCCATCAATGGCTATTAGCCAGGCTGGGTAAGGAATGGGGTCCCTAGTCTCTGTCTGTCAGAGGATGGAGATGGGTGGTAAGAGAGAGATCGCTTGGGCATTCCCTGTTCAGTTCACTCCCTCTGGGGTGTCTGGCATTGGCACAAGACACTGGACTAGATGGGCCTTTTGCTTGACCCATTCTGGCCATCCTAATGTTGTTCTTAGGAAGGCGGTGGATGTGACTGACCTCGACTTTAGCAACACTTTTGAGAAGGGCTCCCACAGTGTCCTTGCCAGCAAGATATAAAAATCTGGATGGGATAAATGGACTGTCAGGTTAATAGAAAGCTGGCTCGACTGTCAGGCCCAATGGGTATTGGTCAATGGCTCGATGTCGGGTTGGCAGTTGGTTTCTAGCGGAGGGCCCCAAGGATCGGTTCTAGCACCAGTTTTGTTCAACATCTTTATGAATGACCTGGAGGAGGGGAGGGGTTGCGTCCTCAGCAAGTTTACGGGTAACACTAAGCTGGGGGGAGAAGTAGAGACGCTGGAGGGAAGGGAGAGGGTCCCGGGTGATCTAGAGAAATTAGAGAATTGGGCCAAAAAAAATCAGACGAGTTTCAACAAGGACAAGTCCAGAGTCCTGCCCTTGGGCCGGAAGAATCCCAAACATTGCTACAGGCTGGGGACCGACGGGCTAAGCAGCCGTTCTGCAGAAAAGGTCCTGGGGGTTCGGTGGACGAGAAGCTGGAGATGACTCAACAGGGCGCCCTTGTAGCCAAGCAGGCTACGAGCATATTGGGGGGCATTAGGAGGAGCATGGCCAGCAGATCTAGGGGAGAGATTATTCCCCTTTCTTCGGCTCTGGGGTGGCCACATCTGGAGAAACGCGTCAGTGGGAAATGATTCCTTGGCCTGTTCTGCATCCGTGGCCTGTTTTGTTCTGCAGGGCGACTCCGGCGGCCCCCTGGTGTGCGGGGGTAAGGCCCAGGGCATCGTCTCCTGGGGGTTCGACGCCCCTCCAGGCGTGTACACAAGAGTCTCCTCTTACACCCATTGGATCCAGGACATCCTGAGGAGATGGAAGCCCTGAGCCACGCCAGGCATCACCGCGCAGACCAGAGCTTCTGTCCTGCGGAGAGGCCCAGGGCCTGCTTTGCCGAGGGGCTCAGCCCCCCCACATCCCAGCTGGAGGATCTGCCTCCCCCCAGCCATTAATCTGCTCAGCTAGCACCCGGCTCGAGGCCAGCTCTTGCTAGGGAACAGCTGGGCCGTGTGAGTTAGGAGCCAAACCCTGACGCGGACCTGGCGGGTTGTTGCTCTCCGTGGTGTGAGCCGGGCGAGTGTCGGAGATTGGCCCCGTAACGTCCACCTGCATGTCCCCCCTGGAACTGCCCCCGGCTCTGCCCTCTTTCGGCCTTCCCCACATGCTGGCCCCCTGAAGCATCCACCCCCGCTCCAAACACGCCCGGTCTCGAGGCAGCCAGGTCGGCGGGAAGGAACTCCAGGACGTCTGTGCTGATCGACTGCTGATAAAACATCGGCCCCGATCCTCCCCTGCCCGGCTGCGTTCGGCTCAGCTCCCCTCCCCTGCTGTCTGCCCCACCGCCAGCCAGTAATAAAGTCAGGTTACTAAAGATTCGGGTCCTGACGCATCCACCCTGAGCTTTGCCGTACGGAGCAGCTGCTGGACCTGCCCAGGCCAGGAGGAGATGGACCTTACAGGGGAGGCCGGGCTGGCAGTGAATGATCTAAGTTGGGACCGAGGTGTGACAAAGTGGGGGAGCTCTGGAGGGGTCTGAAGGGGTTGCATGCGGGGGGGCACTCAGTGTCCCTGGGGGTTCCAGCCAGCGGGGAAGAAAGGGCGGGTCGGACAGAGGGGCCAGGTGACCCCAGAATGGCCATGGAGGGGCTGCTGGGGGGATCGGAGGCTGGGCTGGAAAGCGGGGGCTACGAGACGGGGCAGGGGGCAGGCGGACCCCACCGGGCTACAGAGGAGACTCACACGGGCTGTGCCCTAAACCCCAGCCAGAGCGAAGAAGGGGGAGCAGACTCCCCAAATGAGCCCCCCTGTTTCCCCACAACACGAGAGGCCCACACGCAGCAGCCCCGGACCGGACGAGGGATCCCGACCTCGGAGAGGTCAGTGAGCAAATTCTCACACGTCCTAATGTAGCATCCGGCTGGACAGCGCTGGCCACAGACCGTTCCCAGGGGAGCTGGGGGGTCGCCCCACACATGGTGCAATTTGGCACGAGTTCCTCTCCCAGAAAGGGCAGCTCTTTACATTTCCCCTCCGGCCCCTTGGGAGGGCGCAGTCCAGACTGGGGGAGAGGGGAGGGAAGGGATTCAGGCCAAGGGATCCCTCAGAGAAAGTGAGTGGGGTGGGGCTGTGGGTACCTGTCTGTGGGGTGGGGACATCGGTCACCAGCCTGGCCAGAGAGACATTGAGGGTCTTCATATAAATCTGATCTCCCCCAAGGTGCAGCCCCATCCCCCACACCCCAGTGACCTCACACTGCTGCAGGTACCACCCTCATCCCATCCCCCACCCCCAGTGACCTCACACTGCTGCAGGTACCACCCTCATCCCATCCCCCACCCCCAGTGACCTCACACTGCTGCAGGTACCACCCTCATCCCATCCCCCACCCCCAGTGACCTCACATTGCTGCAGGTACCACCCCATCCCATCCCCCACCCAGTGACCTCACACTGCTGCAGGTACCACCCCCATCCCATCCCCCACCCCCAGTGACCTCACACTGCTGCAGGTACCACCCCATCCCATCCCCCACCCCAGTGACCTCACACTGCTGCAGGTACCACCCCCATCCCATCCCCCACCCCCAGTGACCTCACACTGCTGTAGGTACCGCCCCATCCCATCTCCCACCCCCAGTGACCTCACACTGCTGCAGGTACCGCCCCATCCCATCCCCCACCCCCAGTGACCTCACACTGCTGCAGGTACCGCCCCCATCCCATCCCCCACCCCCAGTGACCTCACACTGCTGCAGGTACCACCCCATCCCATCCCCCACCCCCAGTGACCTCACACTGCTGCAGGTACCACCCCATCCCATCCCCCACCCCCAGTGACCTCACACTGCTGCAGGTACCGCCCCATCCCATCCCTCAGTCAGAGGTGAGATGGATCCTGCAGAGACTGATTCTTGGTTGTGTGAGGGGGGGAAGTGCCTATGGAGGGGTCTCAGAAGGGAGGGCCCAGGAACCTACTACTGCTCTGAGCCCCTCACTCTGTCTCTGAACCTCCCCTTCCTCCTGAACCCACCCTCCCATCCTATTCCCCATCCCCTGAGCCCCTCCTCTTCCCCATCCCTCACTCCAGACCCCACATTAACAGCCCTTCCTCATCACCCAACCCTGACTCCTACATCACCCACCCCCAGCGCCCTGCCCTGCCGCCTCTCCCTCCCATCATCTCCCCACACTCCCAGTCCCCTGCCCTGACTCCTGTCCCCCTCCCTCCTCCTCTCAACTTCCCACATGCCCAGGCCCCTGCTTCGACTTCTACACCTCTCCACCCAAAAACAGGTTCAGGGCTTGTGCAAAGCCAGGTTCACCAGTGTCACTCCCCCTCCTTTACGTTTTCTTTCCAACTTCCTGTGACGTGCCTCCCCCTCTACCCCAGCCTGCTAGTCTTCTCCCAGAAGTCTCTGGAGCAGTACGTTATGTGTTGAAAAGTAATGAATTGCCTGTCTGGCTAATGAGACCCTGCAGTGAGTTTGTCGGGGCTGAGACCAGAGTGGTCCAGGATGGACAGGGAGTATCTTGCTGTCCCTGGAGCTGGGAGGGCAGCCCTGAGCAGGGAGTTCTTAAAAGCGGTACGTTGTCTGGGAGCCGAAGTCCCTGGAGTGTCTTCTCTGGAAAGGGAGTGCGGTCTAGTGGTTAGAGCAGGAGCAGGGAGAGATGGGGGAGAGCTGCAAGCCAGGACTCACAGGCTCTGTGCATCTCTTTGCCGTGTCATTTCCCCTCTGGTGTTGCACAGTCACAGCTCCCCTTCATGTGGTCATGGACCCCCTGCGCTGTGAACACGTCTGATGGCTTCTCTACCCGGTGCCACCCGGCTCAGGTCTGGCCGCACCCTGAGAAAGATCAAAGGGCCCCGTTCCCACCCGCCACCGAGATCAGCCACTGTCACCCCAGCACCCAGCACACAGACACCGGCTGGGAACTGAGCGGGACCAGGGCAAGGGCCAGGGCCAGGTGAGTTCGAGCCCCAGATGTGCCCAGCTGTGTCCCAGCACCCAGAGCAGCCCTGGATCTTCCTGAATACATCCCCACTGGGGTCTTCTCTGTCCAGTGAGGCATCATTTGGCCGGCTGTGCAGGGACCCAGCTACTGGGCTGATGTGCAGCTTCACCTTCCCCCCAGCCCGTGTGGTTGGCTGTGGTTGGAAAGTGAGACACCTGAACCTGCAGTTAGATAACCGTGTGGGTGACGTTGAGGTTTCCTGCCCCCTTGAATCCCTCCCCCGCAAGCTCAATCTATAAAGCCTGCAGGTTCACTGCAGAGGCACCATTCCTGCACTGACTGCAAACATGCAGGTTCCCATCTCGTTTCTGCTCCCCATGGCCTTTCTCCTGCCCCCTGGGGCTTGGGCTGGTGAGTACCGCTGGGTTTGGGGGGCCCTGGGGCTTTGGGGTGAATGGGGGGCACTCAGGGATTTGGTTCTGTAGGGGAACGTCCATCCTGATGAACAAAGCGCTTGGGGTTCCCACCTGCTTTCTGCCTCCTAAATCCCAGCGAGAGGTGATTCTCAAAGACGACAAACAACTACAAAAGGGGGAACAGCCCCCCAAAGGAGCTTCCCCATGTCTCTCTACCCCAGACATTCACAGCATAAAGAGGGACATAAGAACAACCCAGGAAACTACAGCCCAGTTAGTTTAACTTCTGTGCCAGGGAAGATAATGGAGCAAATAATTGAGGAGTTCATCTGCAAACACTTGGAAAGTGGCAAGGTGATAGGGAAGCCAGCATGGATTTGTAAAGAACAAATCCCGTCAAACCAATCTGATAGCTTTCTTTGATAGGATAATGAGTCTTGTGGATAAGGGAGAAGCGGTGGATGTAGTATACCTAGACTTTAGTAAGGCATTTGATACGGTCTCGCATGATATTCTTATCAATAAACTAGGCAAATACAACCTGGATGGGGCTACTATAAGGTGGGTGCAGAACTGGCTGGATAACCGTACTCAGAGAGTAGTTATTAAAGGTTCTCAATCCTGCTGGAAAGGTCTAACAAGTGGGGTTTCGCAGGGGTCTGTTTTGGGACCGGCTCTGTTCAATATCTTCATCAACGATTTAGATATGGACATAGAAAGTACGCTTATTCAGTTTGCAGATGATACCAACTGGGAAGGGTTGCAACTGCTCTGGAGGAGAGGGTCATAATTCAAAACGATCTGGACAAATTGGAGAAATGGTCAGAGGTAAACAGGATGAAGTTTAATAAAGACAAATGCAAAGTGCTCCACTTAGGAAGGAACAATCAGTTTCACACACACAGAACGGGAAGCGACTGTCTAGGAAGGAGTACGGCAGAAAGGGATCTAGGGGTTATAGTGGACCACAAGCTGAATATGAGTCAGCAGTGTGACACTGTTGCAAGAAAAGCAAACGTGATTCAGGGAGGCATTAACAGGTGTGTTGTGAGCAAGACACGAGAAGTCATTCTTCCGCTCTACTCTGCGCCGGTTAGGCCTCAGTTGGAGTATTGTGTCCAGTTCTGGGCACCGCATTTCAAGAAAGATGTGGAGAAATTGGAGAGGGTCCAGAGAAGAGCGACAAGAATGACGAAAGGTCTAGAGAACATGACCTAGGAAGGAAGGCTGAAAGAATTAGAAAAGAAGATTGAGGGGTTACATGAGAGCAGTGTTCAGGTATCTAAAAGGGTGTCATAAGGAGGAGGGAGAAAACTTGTTCATCTTGACCTCTGAGGATAGAACAAGAAGTAATGGGCTTAAACTGCAGCAAGGGAGGTTTAGATTGGACATTAGGAAAAAGTTCCTAACTGTCAGGGTGGTCAAACACTGGAATAAATTGCCCAGGGAGGTTGTGGAATCCCCATCCCTGGAGATATTGAAGAGCAGGTTAGATAAATGTCTATCAGGGATGGTCTAGACAGTATTTGGTCCTGCCATGAGGGCAGGGGACTGGACTCGATGACTCTCGAGGTCCCTTCCAGTCCTAGTATTCTATGATTCTATGAACATCGGAGACACAAAGGCACCAGGAATGGACTGAGGGAGGGGTCCTTGAAGGCGGATTGAGCCGTAAAGTTTGCAGACACACGGTGGGAAAGAGCTCCCCAGGCCGAGTTTGAAAATGTAGCATCGTCCTGCAAAGGAAAACGAGAGAGGACGTGGGGGGTTAGTCTCACCACGCGACAATAGGGTTTAGTGTCAACCGCTGTGCGCAGAAGGAAGAAGCGGGGAAGGGCAAAACCGATTTCTTGGACACCAGGTCCATGGCTCCGTGCCCTGATGGTTCTGATCCTGCAGCTCCAATCCGGTGCCTGTCCCTCGTGACTTTCCTCCTGCCCCCCCCCCCCGGGTGAGGGCTGGAGAGAGAGTTATAGTGACCCCACGGACTCACCCGTGGGACAGTTCTCCCCACAGCGGGAGCTGGGCTGTGGGGCTGAGACCCAAGAAATACGGGATCAGATCCCACCTCGGCCAAAGCTGCTAGTAGGGACATGGGTCTGGGGAGTTGATTTCCTCAGTGGGAGGAATTGTTGGTACGTATTCCTCTCGGCTCCCTGGAGCTGGGTCTGGGAGCAGGGCTCTGGGAAGAGGGGGGACGCAGACAGGGGGAGGAGACCAAGGCTCAGACCTCAACCTGTAGCAGGGTGGAAGTGACAGGGGGTGTTGGATGAGGCTGTTGGGTCCCCTGGGAGAGGGCGAGCATGGTCCCAGACCAGAGAGGCAAAGGGACGTTTCCTATCCACCTGCTCTGCCCCCAGGGCACATTTTCGGGGGCCGGGAAGCTGAGCCCCACTCCAGACCCTACATGGCCTACCTCAAAAGGAAATTCGAAGGCGAGAACACTTTCTGCGGCGGGTTCCTGGTGGCGGAGAACTTTGTGCTGACGGCCGCTCACTGCCAGGCAGAGTAAGTGCCTCTGGGTGGTGACGTGGGGGTCAGGGGAGGGGCTGGGGGTGGCCAGGCTGGGGGAGTACAGCCCAGGGGTCTGACCTGCTCAGGGGGTGTCGGTGAGTCTCTAGGGGCCTTTCAACCCACAGCGCAGCCCCAGCACTGGGTAAATCAATGAGGCTGCAGGCAGAGCCCATCTGGGTCTGGCCCCTTGACCAGTGTAGGGCAGGGAGGGGTCCCAACCCCAGGCCAGCTCTGCAGGGCGCTGGGCTGGGGGCTGGCCATGGACCCCTGCCTGGATCAGGCTGGGAGGGTCCCTGGGGGTGGAGAGAACCCAGGCTGGGACCCCAGCACCTCAGGGGAGAGGTTTTGTGCGGGGACCAGGGTTCACCATAGAGGAAGCCCCTCACGCCCGGGCCTACCCCTCCCCAAACAGCCAGACCCCTCTCAAGGGGGACTGGAGGCAGCTCGGCTACAGGGGAAGGGGCCCCATGTCGTAGCCCCCTGGCGCAGACAGATCAGCAGCTGGGTCAAAGCCGGCCCCATGTCACCGGGGATTGGACATAGGGACGGGCTGGGAGCTGAGTCCACCAGCCATGATTCAAGGTCCAGGGTGGCCCAATTGCCCTGTCGCGCTCTCCTGGGTAGGACCTGCGCGTGGCCACCCCACGCACCGCGTCTGTGCTCACCCCGACACCCACATGGCTGGCCCGGGGCTTTTGCAGCAAGATCATGGTCGTCCTGGGAGCCCACAACATCCGCCAGTCGGAAAAGAGTCAGCAGCTGATTCCTGTGCAGAGCTCGTACCCCCACGAGAACTACGACGAGGAATCCCTTAATAATGACATCATGCTGCTGCAGGTACCGCCCCATCCCATCCCCCAACCCCAGTGACCTCACACTGCTGCAGGTACAACCCCTGCCATTGCCCCGCCCCCAGTGACCTCACACTGCTGCAGGTACCGCCCCATCCCATCCCCCACCCCCAGTGACCTCACACTGCTGCAGGTACAACCCCTGCCATTGCTCCGCCCCCAGTGACCTCACACTGCTGCAGGTACCGCCCCATCCCATCCCCCACCCCCAGTGACCTCACACTGCTGCAGGTACCGCCCCCATCCCATCCCCCACCCCCTGTGACCTCACACTGCTGCACGTACCGCCCCATCCCATCCCCCACCCCCAGTGACCTCACACTGCTGCAGGTACCGCCCCCATCCCATCCCCCACCCCCAGTGACCTCACACTGCTGCAGGTACCGCCCCATCCCATCCCCCACCCCCAGTGACCTCACACTGCTGCAGGTACCGCCCCATCCCATCCCCCACCCCCAGTGACCTCACACTGCTGCACGTACCACCCCATCCCTTCCCGCACCCCCAGTGACCTCACACTGCCGCAGGTACCGCCCCATCCCATCCCCCACCCCCAGTGACCTCACACTGCTGCAGGTACCACCCCATCCCATCCCCCACCCCCAGTGACCTCACACTGCTGCAGGTACCGCCCCATCCCATCCCCCACCCCCAGTGACCTCACACTGCCGCAGGTACCGCCCCATCCCATCCCCCACCCCCAGTGACCTCACACTGCCGCAGGTACCGCCCCATCCCATCCCCCACCCCCAGTGACCTCACACTGCTGCAGGTACCACCCCCATCCCATCCCCCACCCCCAGTGACCTCACACTGCTGCAGGTACCGCCCCCATCCCATCCCCCACCCCCAGTGACCTCACACTGCTGCAGGTACCACCCCATCCCATCCCCCACCCCCAGCGACCTCACACTGCTGCAGGTACCACCCCCATCCCATCCCCCACCCCCAGTGACCTCACACTGCTGCAGGTACCACCCCCATCCCATCCCCCAACCCCAGTGACCTCACACTGCTGCAGGTACCACCCCATCCCATCCCCCAACCCCAGTGACCTCACACTGCTGCAGGTACCTCCCCCATCCCATCCCCCATCCCCAGTGACCTCACACTGCTGCAGGTACCGCCCCATCCCATCCCCCACCCCCAGTGACCTCACACTGCTGTAGGTACCGCCCCATCCCATCCCCCACCCCCAGTGACCTCACACTGCTGCAGGTACCACCCCATCCCATCCCCCGCCCCCAGTGACCTCACACTGCTGCAGGTACCGCCCCCATCCCATCCCCCACCCCCAGTGACCTCACACTGCTGCAGGTACCACCCCCATCCCATCCCCCGCCCCCAGTGACCTCACACTGCTGCAGGTACCACCCCATCCCATCCCCCGCCCCCAGTGACCTCACACTGCTGCAGGTACCGCCCCCATCCCATCCCCCACCCCCAGTGACCTCACACTGCTGCAGGTACCACCCCCATCCCATCCCCCGCCCCCAGTGACCTCACACTGCTGCAGGTACCACCCCCATCCCATCCCCCACCCCCAGTGACCTCACACTGCTGCAGGTACCGCCCTCATCCCATCCCCTGCCCCTAGTGACCTCACACTGCTGCAGGTACAACCCCATCCCATCCCCCACCCCCAGTGACCTCACACTGCTGCAGGTACCACCCCATCCCATCCCCCGCCCCCAGTGACCTCACACTGCTGCAGGTACCACCCCCATCCCATCCCCCACCCCCAGTGACCTCACACTGCTGCAGGTACCGCCCCATCCCATCCCCCACCCCCAGTGACCTCACACTGCTGTAGGTACCGCCCCATCCCATCCCCCACCCCCAGTGACCTCACACTGCTGTAGGTACCACCCCCATCCCATCCCCCACCCCCAGTGACCTCACACTGCTGCAGGTACCGCCCCATCCCATCCCCCACCCCCAGTGACCTCACACTGCTGTAGGTACCACCCCATCCCATCCCCCACCCCCAGTGACCTCACACTGCTGCAGGTACCACCCCACCCCCAGTGACCTCACACTGCTGCAGGTACCACCCCCATCCCATCCCCCATCCCCAGTGACCTCACACTGCTGCAAGTACCGCCCCATCCCATCTCCCCACCCCCAGTGACCTCACACTGCTGTAGGTACCACCCCCATCCCATCCCCCACCCCCAGTGACCTCACACTGCTGCAGGTACCGCCCCATCCCATCCCCCACCCCCAGTGACCTCACACTGCTGCAGGTACCGCCCCATCCCATCCCCCACCCCCAGTGACCTCACACTGCTGCAGGTACCGCCCCATCCCATCCCCCACCCCCAGTGACCTCACACTGCTGTAGGTACCGCCCCATCCCATCCCCCACCCCCAGTGACCTCACACTGCTGCAGGTACCGCCCCATCCCATCCCCCACCCCCAGTGACCTCACACTGCTGCAGGTACCGCCCCATCCCATCCCCCGCCCCCAGTGACCTCACACTGCTGCAGGTACCACCCCCATCCCATCCCCCACCCCCAGTGACCTCACACTGCTGTAGGTACCACCCCCATCCCATCCCCCACCCCCAGTGACCTCACACTGCTGCAGGTACCGCCCCATCCCATCCCCCACCCCCAGTGACCTCACACTGCTGTAGGTACCACCCCATCCCATCCCCCACCCCCAGTGACCTCACACTGCTGCAGGTACCGTCCCATCCCATCCCCCGCCCCCAGTGACCTCACACTGCTGCAGGTACCACCCCCATCCCATCCCCCACCCCCAGTGACCTCACACTGCTGTAGGTACTGCCCCATCCCATCCCCCACCCCCAGTGACCTCACACTGCTGTAGGTACCACCCCCATCCCATCCCCCACCCCCAGTGACCTCACACTGCTGCAGGTACCACCCCCATCCCATCCCCCACCCCCAGTGACCTCACACTGCTGCAGGTACCACCCCCATCCCATCCCCCACCCCCAGTGACCTCACACTGCTGCAGGTACCACCCCCATCCCATCCCCCACCCCCAGTGACCTCACACTGCTGTAGGTACTGCCCCATCCCATCCCCCACCCCCAGTGACCTCACACTGCTGTAGGTACCACCCCCATCCCATCCCCCACCCCCAGTGACCTCACACTGCTGCAGGTACCGCCCCATCCCATCCCCCACCCCCAGTGACCTCACACTGCTGTAGGTACTGCCCCATCCCATCCCCCACCCCCAGTGACCTCACACTGCTGTAGGTACCACCCCCATCCCATCCCCCACCCCCAGTGACCTCACACTGCTGCAGGTACCGCCCCATCCCATCCCCCACCCCCAGTGACCTCACACTGCTGTAGGTACTGCCCCATCCCATCCCCCACCCCCAGTGACCTCACACTGCTGCAGGTACCACCCCATCCCATCCCCCGCCCCCAGTGACCTCACACTGCTGCAGGTACCACCCCCATCCCATCCCCCACCCCCAGTGACCTCACACTGCTGTAGGTACCACCCCCATCCCATCCCCCACCCCTAGTGACCTCACACTGCTGTAGGTACCGCCCCATCCTATCACATGTCCCACGGCGACCCCATAATTATCATTTTAAGAGGATTTCATGCCCCTGTGTGGGGTAGGTTTTGGGTTACAGTAGGGTTGCCTGAATGGGTCGATGTGTCGGTAGGATTGAACCATGTTGTTGATGCCTTCCAGCTTTCCCGGAACGTGACTCAGGATGAAAACGTGGCTCCCATCGGCCTGCCCGATGCCGCCGAGGACGTTGAGCCAGGGACCCGGTGCAGCGTAGCCGGCTGGGGCAGCCTCAGCACCGACGGGAAGCTGTTCCCGATAGCGCTACGGGAGGTGGACGTGGTGGTGATTCCCGATGACGCCTGCCCGACCGACCCCTATGGGCCCTACCACTACTACAATTGCCGCACCATGATGTGCGTGGGCAACCCTGCAGAGTTTTACGACTCTGCCAAGGTACCTCCCCTCTTCCACCATGGCTGACGAAGTGTTAGGGGAGGCATGGACCAGCTGGCAGCGGCCGTGGGGGGAGATCTGAGCCCAGCTGGGCCCTGGGAGGGGCCAAGCAGAGGCCAGGAGATGCTAGGGGGGGTCTCTAGATCCGGCATCCGCAGGAAACAACCCGGGAGCTTTTGTCCATCTGTGGCTGGTTCTGTTCCGCAGGGCGACTCCGGGGGCCCCCTGGTGTGCGGGGGAACAGCCCAGGGCATCGTCTCCTGGGGGAACGAGAAAGCTCCCGGCGTCT
This sequence comes from Pelodiscus sinensis, assembly GCF_052426305.1. NCBI lineage: Eukaryota > Metazoa > Chordata > Testudines > Trionychidae > Pelodiscus > Pelodiscus sinensis. Next base: position 3,257,976 of record NC_143081.1, on the reverse strand, counting down.
ACACGAAAATCTCCGCCTTCCTCCCCTGGATAAACAGCACGATGAAGAAGCTGCAGGACGGAGCCGGGCCGTGAATCCCTGGCCACGCCGGAGCTGCGCCGCGTCTTTCTTTGGAGGGACCACGATGTAGGGCGGCTTTCTGGGTGGGCTCTGCCCTCCCCACAGCTTATCCAATTATCACTCCCCTCAAACTGCCCCCAACCCATGAGCATCCACGAAGGAGCCTGGGGGCGTTAGGAGCCGGTTTGAAGCCCAGCCCCCCCTTGGGAATTCCCAACTCTTTGGCTGCCTCTTCGCTGGGAAACAGGCAGTGCATGTCCCCAATGACCCAGCGGTTTGGGGCTCTCCTTCGTTTCTGCTGGGTGAGTGATTTTTTATGGCAGATCCTCACCGTCTCCTGCCCTGCTGGGTTTGTTAAACCTGCCCCCTTCCCTGGGCTCACTGGGCTGTTCCCAGAGTTGGTTCCCGGGATGCAGCTCCTGTTCCGCACACTCGTGTGCCCCACACCGGCCAGGCCAGCTGGCAGGGACCCGAGCGACAGCCACGCTGAGCGATTGCAGATCGACCCCCAGGACTGGTTCCTACTCCCCACCTTCCCTGCCCTGCCCCCAGCCTGTTGCATTTCCCTCCCTGCTTTGTAGCCAGCGCTGAATAAAAAATTAAATTTTACCTCCCCCTAAATAAAAAAGTGACTCTGGAAGGGAGCGACCCCTTCGACCACAGAATCCAGAGCAGCCGTTGGGGTGGGGAAGTGGGGCAGGATTTCACCCCTATGGGAGGAGACCGGGACTGTAGTTCATTGTGATCTAACACCAGCCAAAAGCGATGGCAGGAGTCCTGCTGTCCCATGATGCCGAGCTCCTAGGCCGGGGGGGCGTGTCCATGCAAACAAGGTCTCCTACTGTTCCCCAACTCACCACTAGGTGTCAGGGTGGTCCAGACAGACCCTGTTCACGATGATGCTTGTGCCATGGGGCACACGGTCCAAGCCTGACTACTGTCGAGATCCATCGTGTGCCGGCTCGATCCCCCCACCCCCAGGCCTATCGACCTGCCCGAGAACCAACTCGCGTCGGGTTGGCAGGGTTTGCACCTGAGTCCAACACTCCGTGAATGCTCCTGCATCTCATCCGGGGCCCGTGTGCCGGGTAAACGCTCCCTGTGGGAGAACGCTAAACCCACACGGCGCCTTGTGGCCTGGAGCCCAGAGAGCGATGCAGGAGCCAGCCTTTCGCAGGGTCCAAGCCCCCAACAGGCTCTTGTCCGACCCAGCCCTCTTGGGAGCAAAGAGACCAGGCTTGGCTGCCGGTTACGAGTTCGTTAGTTCTCAGCTAATGCTGGGATGGAGCCAGGTGAGGCTGGTAGCCAGGACTGGGATGCACACGGCCAGCAGCTGGGGTAGAGGCATGCAAGGCCGGCAGCCAGGATGGGGGTGCATGGGGCTAGCAGCCAGATCCCAGGTGCTGGGCTAAGAGCCCAGGGAACCTCAGCAGCCCCCCCCAAACACCTCTCTAGGTCCCTTCCCATGCTCCTTAAGCACATGGACCCAGACCCCATGCCTGGACTCCTGCCCCTTGCACATGCTGACTCCCATCCATCCCCTGCCCTGAGATCCCCTGCAACCTAGCCCACACTTACATTCCTTACAGGTACTGTCATAAGCCAACCTCCCATCCCCTGACTTCCCCCCCACCCCCCACTCAAAGCAGCGTGGGTGCTGTTTGCCATAGTACCTGCAAGAAATATGAGAGTACCAGTGAGAAAAGTGAGTTACTGTCACCCTCCCCTTCTGCAGACATGGCCAGGGGACAGGAAATGACAGCATGGACCTCCCCGCCCCCCAAGAGCCCAGGGGACACCCACACAGGCTGTAGGCAGGAACGTGGCTTTTGTCTGAGACCCACAGAAACATGTGGGTCAGCAAGGGAGCTCTGGGCCGGCTTCTTTCTCAAAGTTAAGATGGTGGGGATAAGGCCACTCGGTGAGCAATGGCCCAAGACCCAGAGCACTGCACAGCCGGGCCTATGGACGGGCGGGACAGCTGGGCCTATGGAGTGCACAGCTGGGAGTATGGAATGCACAGCTGCATCGAGGCCTACCCAGAGCTAACGTCAGACAGCCATGCAGCCCGTGGAAGATCCCTCCACCCCTTCACTGGTCTGGTGATGAATGTGTCTGGTGCTCTGCAGTAGAGGGGAGACGCCACCCCCCTTTGCTCACAGGAGGGGGAGGGGACGCAGCCCCGGAGGGAGATGCAGAAGGGGATTTAGAGCGACTTAGTGCAGGGGTGGACCTGTGGGTTCCAGGCCTCATGTGAGAGGCTGGAGGGTTCCCTGCCTCTCTGATCCAGCCAGCCCCCCACATCTGGGTCCTGGTAGGAGTCAGCTGAGGGGTTTAAGGTCAGTTTGGATTCCATCTTCACTAACAAAGTAATGGGTGATCGAATATGCCACACAATTAATAAGAAGGGGGAAGGGACACCGGCCAGTGCAGGGGATGATCAGACTTCAGGCTATGTAGGTAACTTAGAAGGATTCAAGTCAACAGAGCCTGGTGAACTGCATCCTTGGGTTCCTCACGGGCTGGCTGAAGCAACCGTGATGCAGGTCTTGTTGAAGAAGCAACCTCGAGGGCCTCCTGAGGCCTCTTCTGACCCGACGATTCCAGGATTCTCATCGAACGACACTTTTTCTGGAGCATTTTATCTGCTTTTGGGAGCAGCACTTGAGGGTGGACGTAAAGAAATTACAGATTCCAGGGGAGAGTAACACAAATGACCAAAGGTTTTGGAAACCTGATGTCGGAGAAACAGATGCACCCTGTGAGGAAAGGGGGTTCCCATACTCTGTGGGTGCTGTCTACGCAGTCATGGGGCACCCTAAGGGAGTGGGAGGGGTGAGGAGAAGGCCAGGGGATTTATGCATTTAGGGGTCACTTCTTCAAGCTCTTCCTCCGCCTCCCCCTCTCTGCCTCTTTGACACAAACAGTGTAAAATTTACAAGAGAATCCGAGTCACCGATAATGCCACGACTCCACCCTGTTGTGGGAGGAGACATTGGTTCTTTAGTGAGCTAGAGGACCATGGCAGCTCTCATGCCTTCTGCACAGAGACTTCCCTGCGCCCATCACCTTGGTATCAGTCCTCCCCCCGGTCCACCGCCTGAGACGTGTCGTGCTCCCCAGCCTCTGGGAGTGATTCTGCCGCGGGATCTGTGGCCAGGCTCCAGGAACCCACAGCCAGTTCCCCATCCCCTGCTCGCAGCTCGGAGACACGCTCTGGGCAGGAAGCGGGGAGCTGAGCCAAGCCAGCGGGTGACTCAGCCTCGCCCGCGTTCTCCACCAGAGGAGCTGCTGGAGCAGAGGAGATGGGGGAGCTGCATCTGGGCCTGGTGCCTGGTGTGCTAGGCACCAGGCGGGCCCCAGGGGGCCCTGCTCCCAGATGGGGGGGGATACCCTGTCCCACAGGGACTTTCCCTGGGCTACTTCCTCCAGAGGGAGGGTGCTTTCCAGCTGCCGTCCCTTGTCCCGCCCCACACTTATCAGCACTCTGATACTGAGGTTTCTGAGAGCCCCACCAGGGGAGAGCGTACGTGACTTTGGGGTTTCCGCTGGCTCTATAAAGCCCCCAGGGCTGAGTCACAAACCCCGTCACTTTTCCCAGACGGAGACGATGCTGATCCTGATCCTGCTGCCTGTCGTCTTCCTCCTGCCCCCCGAGGCTGGCGCTGGTGAGTGTGGGGCAGATCTGGGATAGTGGGGGAAGAGTGGGGAGCTCTCTGGGCTGCTTGCAAATCCTGGCTCCTCCCCAGAGTCAGATTCATCTTTCAGGACAATGGCTAGTTCCTAGGACCCAGTTAGAGGAGGGTTTGGGTGGGGGGTGACGAAGCCTGGGTGGTGGAGCTGAGACTGACATAAAGCCCTTCAGAGACTCAGAAAGAAATTGAGAGCAGGAGAGAGACATGGGGGGGAATCACATGTACCAGCTGGGAGTTTAGACTTTCCCCAGCTTGCTGTGATTAGCACAGGACGGGGAGTTGGGAGCCAGGACTCCTGGGAATCTAGTTTCTTGACCCTTTCCCTGGGCTGTCAGGAAATTAAAGCTTTTTGGAGCACCGTCTGGGCAGCTCCCAACCCCACAGGGCCCTGATCTCGGTCGGAGTCTCTGCCGCACCCGGCACAACATGCGCCCTGCTCTGGGTGGGAGGCGCTGTACACAAACACCAGACACAGGCTCTCGGCACAGCCTCATGGATATGAGCATCCAACTATCATCCAGGAGCCCTCTCTGGGGAAGTTCAGCTCAGAGCGACACACAGACTTGATTGGCTTTAACTCACCTGATGTTCCGATCCATCTGGGGTGTGGCTGGTCAGCACTTCCCCGATACTGATTAAAACCAGTCCGGTAGCCTCTGAAATGTCCTCCCGGCCGGCTAACCACACGGAGCCAGTGCTGGGTCGACCCACAGGAGAACCTCCCAATGGGGGATTGCCAGGGGTCTAACCAAACCACGTAGTCTGACAGGCCCTACAGGGAAACACCTTCTCATGTCCCCCTCCTCCCCTCCCTGCCTTGTCTACCCCACTTCCCCTTGTGCCGACATTGTCCTTCTACTTCCATAGCTTGTCTGCCCCCCATCCCCTCCACCCTCATGTCTTTAAACCAATCTCCTCGCTTTGATTTCCCCCACCTGCGTGGACACCGGTGCAGAGTTGGTCTGAAAAGGATTTTGCTGGGAATTGTCATCGAAAATCCCCAATGCGAATTGTTTTTCTTTCGTGACATTTTCTTAAGGTTGAGGACATGTGGGAAGAGAGAGAAAACAAGCCACAAAATGCACCCAAGTGTCTCATAGTGCACAGACATCTCTTAAAAATTAAATATTTCCGAACTCGTCTTGTCCAGAGTTGGTCTGAAAAGCGTCTAAAAGCGTCTTGTTCTCCTGGGCTTCTGAGGACAGGACAAGAAGCAAGGGGCTTAAACTGCAGCAAGGGAAGTTTAGGTTGGACATTAGGAAAAAGTTCCTACCTGTCCGGGTGGTTAAACACTGGAATAAATTGCCCAGGGAGGTTGTGAAATCTCTATCCCTGGAGATATTGAAGAGCAGGTTGGAAGGACATCAGTCAGGGATGGTCTAGATGGTGCTTGCTCCTGCCGTAAAGGCAAGAGACTGGACTCGATGACCCCTTGAAATCCCTTCCAGTTAAGATGTTCTGTGATTCTATGAATTTTTTTATGGGAATTTTGAAGTTTTCATTGAAAAACCCCCAAAGGTGAATTTTTTTCTAGTAACATTTGGTTAGGAAGAGAGAGAGAAAAGCAAAATGCACCGAAATGTCTCATAATTGCTTAAGATGTGAAATATATCCTACCTCATCTTAGCCTGGCTGGAAACATTGCGGCTGTGTCTACACGGGCCACTTATTCCAGAAAATCAGCCGCTTTTCCGGAATAACTTGCCAGCTGTCTACACTGACCCCTTGAATTTCGGGAAAAGCACTGACGATCTACTGTAAAATCATCAGTGCTTTTCCGGAAAAACTATGCTGCTCCTGTTCGGGCAAAAGTCCTTTTCCGGAAAACTGTTCCGGAAAAGGGCCAGTGTAGATAGAGATTTCTTTTCCGCAAAAAAGCCCCGATCGCAAAAATGACAATCGGGGCTTTTTTTGCAGAAAAGCGCGTCTAGATTGGCATGGACGCTTTTCCCCAAAAAGTGCTTTTCCAGAAAAGCATCCTGCCAATCTAGACGCGCTTTTTCCGAAAATACTTTTAACGGAAAACTTTTCCGTTATAAGCATTTCCGGAAAATCATGCCAGTGTAGACGTAGCCTGGGGGTTCTGCAATATGCGTGGTTAGAATCCTTCTTTGAAAACCCTCAACGTGAATTATTTTTCTTTAGTAAATTTTATTAATTTTAGGACATCTGGGAAGAGGGAGAAAAGAAGCCACAAAATGCACCTAAACATCTGAAAATGCACAGACATCTCTGAAGATATTAAATATTAGCCAGGCCAGAAACACTGGGTTTTATACACTAGGAGGGGTTAGAATACCAGTCCTGCATTGCATTGCACAATTTGCAAACCCGATTCCCTTTAGAGTAGACCAGCGAGTTTCAGAAGTGTTTAATTAAAGTCAGAGAAAGGCTAGACACAAAAATCAGACAAGAGAGACAGATGCAGGGAAGAGAGGAACATGAGGAGGGAAGTCGACGGGATCCTGGAGGGGGTCTATGCATTCGAGAGGAGTATTCAGAGATTTCCAGGACAGCCTCTGAGCCCGACAGCTTTCCTTGGGACCTGTCGACGGCTCTTTCCGTGAGAGCAACGATTAGGTCATTTCTGTTCCTATTTTGCATTACCGGCCACTTTTTGGGATTTCCGTCCTCGTGCTACTCGTGTGTTCACCACGGTTCGTGCCCTTCTGATCCCACATCTCTCAGATTTATTCAGCGTGCCGGGAACACCCTTTTGTGGAAGATTTCATTGTATTTGGTAGAAAAGAAACCTCCCTAAAGCCGAGGGGTCTAGGAGCACTTGGGTGAGGCAGGAGTCCCGGCTGATGGGGCAGCACCGGTTTTGAACGTATGAAGAGGAGCCCAGTGCATCCTCCGTATGATTTCCTGTGGAATTCGTCTCAAGGCTGGGCCCAAGGGGAGCAGTGTGGAGCCCTGGTGAAAATCCGTTTCCTTTTGGCTGGAGGAAAATAACGTCCCATGTAGGGGATCGGTGTTTGGTTGGAATTCACCGGCCAGCTGTGTTGATCATGTGCCCGAGATCCTGGCCAATGGGATGACACGTAAGGAACCAAAATCCGCCATGGGATGGGGCAGGGAAGACAGCAGGGCTAAGCAGATGGGAGCTGGGTGTGTTGGTTTCACCGCTTGTCAGTTTCTCTTGGCACCGATTTTCCATCTTGTCGGGTGAGAGCTGCAGATTTACCCTCCGGCCTCATGGAGGGGGCTGAGCTGAGCAGGGGCCTGGGATCCAGGCACAGGGACCCCCTAGGGAGACATCACTGGTGAGACGTGAAGCTGTGGGTCTCCCCTTCGGGGTGGGGAGCTGGGTCCCTGCCTGGCCCACGGAGACAACGGGGAATTTCTGTGACTCCTGCTTCCCCCCAGGTGAGATCGTCGGGGGGCATGAAGCCCAGCCCCACTCCAGGCCCTACATGGCCTTTCTGGAAATACAACGCGGAGACACGATTTTTCACTGCGGCGGGTTCCTGGTGGCGGAGAACTTTGCGCTGACGGCCGCTCACTGCCAGGGAGAGTAAGTGCCTCTGGGCTGGGACGTGGGGCAGGTCAGATCAGCAGGGGAAGGGGAAACTGGGATCTCTGGGGCCGGTGTGGGGGGCAGAGGAGGGGCAGGGGGTGGCCAGGCTGGGGGAGCAGAGCCAAGAGGTCTGATATGCTCAGGGGTCATTGGCAAGTCTCTAGCAGCCCCTGCAACCCACGGCCCAGCCCCAGCACTGGGTAAATCAATGGGGCTGTGGCCAGTTGGGGTCTGGCCCCATGCCCAGCACGGGGCAGAGAGGGGGTTCCAGCATGAAGGCAGCTCTGCAGGGAACTGGGATGGGGGGCTGAGCATTGTCCCCTGCCTGGATCTATCAGGGAGTTGGCCACAGGGGAAGCTGAGGCCCAAGACCAAAGGGGACGGACGGAATCTGAGACCCGGCCCAAGAGCTCGGGGCTGCCCCGTCCCTGCAAGATCAGTGTCCACCCCCTTCCCCTAACGCCCCACGTGCTTTTACAGCAGTGTCACTGTGGTTCTGGGAGCCCACAACCTCAGCCAACGGGAACGGAGCCTGCAAGTGATCCGAGCACGACGGCAAATCCCCCACCCGCAGTACGACAGGGAGACGAGGAACAACGACATCATGCTGCTGCAGGTACCACCCCATCCCACTGCCCCGCCCCCAGTGACCTCACACTGCTGCAGGTACCGCCCCATCCCATTGCCCCGCCCCCAGTGACCTCACACTGCTGCAGGTACCGCCCCATCCCATCCCCCACCCCCAATGACCTCACACTGCTGCAGGTACCGCCCCATCCCATTGCCCCGCCCCCAGTGACCTCACACTGCTGCAGGTACCGCCCCATCCCATTCCCCACCCCCAGTGACCTCACACTGCTGCAGGTACCGCCCCATCCCATTGCCCCGCCCCCAGTGACCTCACACTGCTGCAGGTACCGCCCCATCCCACTGCCCCGCCCCCAGTGACCTCACACTGCTGCAGGTACCACCCCATCCCATTGCCCCGCCCCCAGTGACCTCACACTGCTGCAGGTACCACCCCCATCCCATTGCCCCGCCCCCAGTGACCTCACACTGCTGCAGGTACCGCCCCCATCCCATCCCCCATCCCCAGTGACCTCACACTGCTGCAGGTACCGCCCCATCCCATCCCCCACCCCCAGTGACTGCTGCATCTCGTCCTTTTATCGATTCTGACCCTCACATTCTTCCTCATTCTGGTGCCCTTGCCTGTGTGTAGCTGCAGCGCAAAGCCCGTCGTGACGGGTACGTCGGCCTCCTCCCCCTGCCCGAGGACCAGCAGCGCGTGAGTCCGGGGACCGGTTGCAGCATCGCCGGCTGGGGCCGGACCAGCGCCGCCCACAATCTGACCTCAAATGTGCTCCTGGAGGCCGACGTGGTGGTGATGCCGGACGCCGACTGTCCGAGATCTGAGGGGCTGTACCAGGACTATAACGCCACCACCATGATGTGTGTGGGGGACCCCGCGGCGGGCAGAAGCTCTTTTGAGGTAGATTCCCCCCCCTCCTGCCTGCTCCCTTCAGTCATTTTTGTGATGTATGAGGTTGTGAGGGCTGCAGTCGGGCCTGAGACAAGATCAGAGGTGGGGCCCTTGTGTGCTTGGAGCTGTACAAATAAAAGGCGAGCTAGGACAGTGCTAGGCGTGCAAATGTGTGCGGCTCACACCGGTTTTTTGTCTGTTTTTTTTCCAGGGCGACTCTGGGGGCCCCCTCGTGTGTGGGCAAAAGGCCCAGGGCATCGTCTCGTGGGGATCCACCGATGGCATCCCCCCGGCTGTGTACGCGAGAGTCTCCACCTTCCTGCCCTGGATTCAGGAGACGATGAGGAAGCTGCAGTTCTGAGCCACCGGAAAGCACCGAACAGCCTAGAATTGCACCACCGCTGTGTCGTGGCTTGGCCCGGGTGTAGGACTGCTTTGCAATGGGGGGCTGAGTCCCCGTCCCCTGTCCCACCCAAGCCATGGCTCTCTGCCCAGGCAGCGCCAAAGCCCTGGGCATCAAGGAAACTCCGGGAAGGGAACGCCAGGAAAGCCGGGCTTAACTGCTTGCACATCAATCCCCGGCGCTGATCAACCGCTTCCCTCCTCCCCTGCCCTGCCGCACGGCCCACACCCAGCAGTGAATAAAAATGGTACCAAACTGAGTGATTCTTCGTGCCTCTGGGGTTCCCAGACCCGCCCCCCGACACGGCCGCCCCTAGCGCGGTGACAACCGGCTTGTGCCGAGACTGAAGTGGGAGACGCTCTAGAGAAAAGGCGTTTGGGAACACATGGTACGGTCGCACGAGGAATCCAGCCTGGGGTCCCCCGTTCCGAGCCAACACGGCCCACGGCAGAAAGCCAACCGCACCCGTCCCCACCCCGCCTGGCACAGGGACCCGGCGCGGGAGGTGAGCACAGGGGACAACTTCCAGGCATCTCAGGATCTGGTCGGGAAATGAGGTTATGACCGGCCCTAGTGGGAGCGAAACTCACACCCAGCTGAACAGCCTGGATTCTAGTGATGAGTTTGTCAGTTCTTAGCTAACACCAGCTTCTGGGGCCTGCCAGGGACCCACCTCCCACACTGGCCAGGGAGCACAGATAGATCCCTCCTCTGGGGTCTCTGATCGGGGCCCGTGGCTGGTCTCCAGCCCCACCCGGCTCCCAGCTGGGCCACGGTGAGAAAGATCCAAGGGCCCCGTTCAATCCCGTCCCCAGATCAGCCGCTGTCACACACAGCCCCCGCCAGGGACTCAGGCAGGGGGCTGAGTGTAGATGGGCCCAGGTGAGTCTGAGCCCCAGATGTGCCCAGCTGTGAGTCGGCACCCGGAGCAGCCCTGGACCCTGCTGGACACGTCCCCACCGGGGGCTTCTCCATCCCGAGGTGCATCGTTTGGCCAGCTGCTGCGTGTGCATGCTCCCCAGCTGCTGGGCTGACGCAGGGCCGGCCCTTCCCCCCGTCCATGTGGTCGGCTGTGGTTGGAAACTGAGCTGTTTGAACGCTACAGCAGATGAGCGTGTGAGTGACCTTGAGTTTCCTGCCCACCTTCCCTCCCCCGTTCTTCCCAAGCTGAGTCTATAAAGCACCCAGGCCTGCGATAGATGCACCGACTCTGCACTGCCTGAACATGCAGGTGCAGATCTTGCTCCTGTTCCCCATGGCTTTTCCCCTGCCCCCCAAGGCTCAGGCTGGTGAGTACTGAAGGGATTGGCACCCCTGGATATTGGGGGGGGGGAGGAGACGGGGAGGTTCCAGGATTCAATCTGTGATATCGCAGGACATGTGACAATCTGTACCCCAATGCTCACCGCACCTACAGAACAGAGCGTGCCCAGTGAGGGATCATCCGGAAACTCATAATTTGCTGATCATTATTGTCCTAATAAAACAGGAGTGGCACATTGTGTTGTAAGTTGTGGCTGCAGGGTGTTACTACGACATCTTCCAAATCGGGGGAACAGTCACAAACCGGTTCCCCAGAGACAAAAGGCTAATTGACGTGCCAGCCACACACGTCTGCTGGTAGGCCCCCAAATCCCAGAGGCAGCTGTAGGAACAATCTCCCTGAGCCTCAGTTTCCCCATCTGTAGAATAAGAGGCATCCACTCATGTCTGTCTCCACTAGGCACTAGTGGGGCAGGGCGTGTGGGGCAGACAAGGAGTTCTGAGGAAAAGGCCATTCATGTCCACCACTCTTTTCCAGAGGAGTGAACATTTGGGGGGGGGGGGTTGGCTTGGAGCAGCCCTGGCTGGTCACTGGGCGCCGGTGGAGGAATCAACCAGCAGTCCCACAGGGGGCCCAGTATGAGACAGAGTGGGGCAGGGATCCAGGCTCAGGGAGAGCATCATAGGGGTGGGATGAGGCAGTGGGGGGTCCCAGCCCAGGAAGGTGAAGGGGGCTCTTTGTGTGAACCTGCTCTCCCCCCAGGCGAGATCATCGGAGGATGGGAAGCCCGGCCCCACTCCAGGCCCTACATGGCCTTTCTGGACATCCAGCGTGGAGAGGAGACTTTGCGCTGCAGCGGCTTCCTGGTGGCGGAGAACTTTGTGCTGACGGCCGCTCACTGCCAGGGAGAGTAAGTGCCTCTGGGCTGGGACCCTCTTGCCCAACCCCACAGCACCTATGCTCTTGCCCCATCCCTCACGGCAAACACCCTCCTGCCCCTAACGCCCCACATGTTGCCTTTAAAGCAAAATCACAGTGTGCCTGGGAGCGCATGACATCAGCCAACCAGAGCTCACCCAGCAACGGATCCCGGCGCTTCTCCAGATCCCGCACGAAGGGTATCACAGGCACACGCTAACGAATGACATCATGCTGCTGCTGGTACTCATGCCTCCCTTCCCCCCACCCCAGTGACCTCACACTGCTGCAGGTACCACCCCATCCCATCCCCCACCCCCAGTGACCTCACACTGCTGCAGGTACCGCCCCATCCCATCCCCCACCCCCAGTGACCTCACACTGCTGCAGGTACCACCCCCATCCTATCCCCCACCCCCAGTGACCTCACACTGCTGCAGGTACCACCCCCATCCCATCCCCCACCCCCAGTGACCTCACACTGCTGCAGGTACCGCCCCCATCCCATCCCCCACCTCCAGTGACCTCACACTGCTGCAGGTACCGCCCCCATCCCATCCCCCGCCCCCAGTGACCTCACACTGCTGCAGGTACCGCCCCCATCCCATTCCCCACCCCCAGTGACCTCACACTGCTGCAGGTACCACCCCCATCCCATTCCCCACCCCCAGTGACCTCACACTGCTGCAGGTACCGCCCCCATCCCATCCCCCGCCCCCAGTGACCTCACACTGCTGCAGGTACCACCCCCATCCCATCCCCCGCCCCCAGTGACCTCACACTGCTGCAGGTACCGCCCCATCCCATCCCCCACCCCCAGTGACCTCACACTGCTGCAGGTACCGCCCCCATCCCATCCCCCACCCCCAGTGACCTCACACTGCTGCAGGTACCACCCCCATCCCATTCCCCACCCCCAGTGACCTCACACTGCTGCAGGTACCACCCCATCCCATCCCCCACCCCCAGTGACCTCACACTGCTGCAGGTACCACCCCCATCCCATCCCCCACCCCCAGTGACCTCACACTGCTGCAGGTACCGCCCCATCCCATCCCCCACCCCCAGTGACCTCACACTGCTGCAGGTACCACCCCCATCCCATCCCCCACCCCCAGTGACCTCACACTGCTGCAGGTACCGCCCCCATCCCATCCCCCACCCCCAGTGACCTCACACTGCTGCAGGTACCGCCCCATCCCATCCCCCACCCCCAGTGACCTCACACTGCCGCAGGTACCACCCCATCCCATCCCCCACCCCCAGTGACCTCACACTGCTGCAGGTACCGCCCCCATCCCATCCCCCACCCCCAGTGACCTCACACTGCTGCAGGTACCGCCCCCATCCCATCCCCCACCCCCAGTGACCTCACACTGCTGCAGGTACCGCCCCCATCCCATCCCCCACCCCCAGTGACCTCACACTGCTGCAGGTACCGCCCCCATCCCATCCCCCACCCCCAGTGACCTCACACTGCTGCAGGTACCACCCCCATCCCATCCCCCACCCCCAGTGACCTCACACTGCTGCAGGTACCACCCCCATCCCATCCCACACCCCAGTGACCTCACACTGCTGCAGGTACCGCCCCCATCCCATCCCACACCCCAGTGACCTCACACTGCTGCAGGTACCACCCCCATCCCATCCCACACCCCAGTGACCTCACACTGCTGCAGGTACCACCCCCATCCCATCCCCCACCCCCAGTGACCTCACACTGCTGCAGGTACCACCCCCATCCCATCCCCCACCCCAGTGACCTCACACTGCTGCAGGTACCGCCCCATCCCATCCCCCACCCCCAGTGACCTCACACTGCTGCAGGTACTGCCCCATCCCATCCCCCACCCCCAGTGACCTCACACTGCTGCAGGTACCTCCCCAACCCACCCCTCCTCTTGCAGTGCCCCATGGTCATTGATTTCCCCAAGGATTTGATGGCTCTGTGTCGGTGTCTGAGACCCTGTGATTGAACTTTATGGTTCTTGTCTCTCAGCTGCAGGAGAACGTGAAGCCGACTGGTTGGGTTGGTCTCATCCCTATTCCCAGTGCTCACGAGAGGGTGGCGCCGGGGTCCCTGTGCACCGTCGCCGGTTGGGGCTCTCTGGTGCCGGATGCTCCATTGTTGCCCGACAAGCTCCAGGAGGTGGACGTGGTGGTGATGCCGGACGCCGCGTGTCCGAGGAACCCGCATTGGCTGTATCGTCACTACGACCCCGCCACCATGATCTGTGTGGGGGACCCAGCCCGGTTTTACAACGCTGCAAAGGTACCTCCCCTCCTCGTCTCCATCCCCCTGGATAAGTGGCTGTGATTGACAAGGGTGTTGGAGTTCCCCTCAGGGCTAGGAGCGGCGAGGGGCGATCCGGCCCCGTTGCGCCAGGCGCTGTACATGTCCACTGGCAAAACTCTGGTCATGTCTCAGCGGGAGGCAGAGACCTTCAGGGCAGGGCAGCGGGAGGGAAGCTGAGCCCAGCTGGGTCATGGCAGAGACCGGGGGGCTGAGGGGGTTTCACCGGGCTGGCCATCAGCAGGAAATGACTCCGAGGGATGTTTTCCATCTGTGGCTTGTTCCCTTTCGCAGGGCGACTCCGGGGGCCCCCTGGTGTGCGGAGGGACAGCCCAGGGCATCGTCTCCTGGGGACCTGACAAAGCTCCTGCAGTGTACACGAAACTCTCTGTCTTCACCCCCTGGATTCAGGACACCGTACGGAGTTTGCAGCCCGGAGCCCGGCTGTGAATCCCTGCGCAGGACTGAACTCAACTACTTCTGTGTTTCGGATGGGCCCGGATGGAGGGCGGCTTTGCAGTGGGGGGGGTTAACCACCCCTCGTCCTAACCCCACTGGTCATCACTTGCTGAGGGCCACCCCCAACCCATGAGCATCCAGGCAGCAGCCTAGGGGAGTTAGGAGCTGGGTTCAAGCCCAGCTCCCATTGGGAGATCCCAACCCTTTGGCTGCTTCTTCCCTGGTACTAGACTCGTGCTCGGTTGTGGCGGTTTGGGGCTCTCCCCCGTGTCAGCTGGTTGATGATATTTCTGGCAGATCCTTGCTGGTCCTGGCCCTGCTGGGTCACGTTAAACCTGCCGCCTGCTCTGGGCTCATTGGACCCTTCCCACGGTTAGTTCCCAGGGTTAACGCCTGTTCCACACACCCCTGTGCCCCGTGCCGGCCAGGCAGCCAGAATGGACCGAAGAGACGGCCACGCTGGGCGATTGCAGATCCATCCCCAGGGCTGATCCCTCCTTCTCACCCCCCCTTTCCTGATGTATCCCCAACCTGCTGCATTTTGCCTCCTCTTTGGTAGCCAGCACTGAATAAAAATGAAGTAAAAAAAGTGACTCTGAGACTGAGCATCCAAGCCAAGGCTAAAATCCAGAGCAGCTGCCGCCACTGCCAGGGTTGGGGTGGGGAAGTGGGGCAGGATTGTATCCCTACGGGAGGAGGCCAGATCTGTGGTTAATGCTCTAGGCTGGCACCCAAGACGCCTGGTTTCATTGGGATCCAACTCCTGGTAGGTGATGGCTGGCGCTGAGCCGTCCCATCATGCCGAGCGCCTAGGCAGGGTGGGCGTGTCCATGCAAATGAGGTTCACTCCTGAAGGCCTGTTGCCTAGCGCCCCTCTAGATATTGGGGCGGCTCAGGCAGACCCTCCTCACGCTGCCGACAAGTTGGGTCTGGTCCAAACCTGACTCCTGTTGAGATGCCCCCCAGTCCTAGCACCCTGCCTGAGAACCAGTTCAAATCGGTTTGGCACGGTTTGCTCCGGAGACCAAAACTCCGTGAACCCTGAAAGCTCTCCTCCAAGGCTCTGCCGTGTGGGGCTGCAAGGACAAGGGGGGTCCCAGCTACGGACGGCCCCAGCTGGCTTTGGTGTTGTTCCGTCAGGTTTCAGGGTTTGTCCCGACGGGTTCCTGACAAGTCCTCTACTCCGTCGATCATGATAAACTCTCATCTGCGGGCGGGCATGTGCTCCCCTGTCCAGCACATTAACCATACGCAATTAATTAACACAACGGACTCCCAGGACCACAAATCAGATGAGGATTGAAATCACGCAGCAGGTTTATTGCCAAACGACAGACACTCGGGCTACGTCTACATTGGCAAGATTTTGCCCAAATACTTTTAACACAGGAGGTTTTGCGTTAAAGTATTTGCGCAAGAGAGTGTCTACACTGGCATGTTCTTTTGCACAAGAGATGTGCTTTTGTGCAAAAGCATCCGTGCCAGTGTAGATGCTCTCTTGCGCAAGAAAGCGCCGATGGCCATTTTAGCTATCAGGCTTTCTTGCGCAAGAAATTCATGTTGCCTGTCTACACTGGCCTCTTGTACAAGGACAGTTGTGCAAGAGGGCTTATTCCTGAGCGGGAGCTTCATAGTTCTTGCCAAGAAGCCCTGATTTCACACATTAGAACATCAGTGTCCTTGCACAAGAACTCCCCGCCAGTGTAGACAGGCAGCATGTTTTTGCGCAAAAGCGGGTGCTATTGCGCACTATCATGCCAGTGTAGACACAGCCTCAGAGTTGTCAGCGGACAGATTTTCCACTGCCCCACTACACCTTAGGTGAGCCGTGACAATATGCTAACACCCCTTCAGCACCACAGTGCCCTCCCATGGTCAGCCGGCAATTATCCTTTGGGGTGCACTTTTATGCACATGTGCAAACATCTAATGTGTCGGGTGGCCACCTTCTGTAAGCTGGTTACTGTCCTTCGTGCTGTCAACTTCGACGCGGTCCTGACCCTGGGTCGGTATGTACATTATTTATGGGGAGTCGGTCGGGACCAAGATGTTTCTTGTTGAGACGTTCTGCTACTCCCCTTTGGCTCCCCGCCTGTAGCCGTGCCTGGTACCTCCGGATGTTCTCCACGCTCCACCTCGCTTACCCAATTCTATCGTTTCTCTTCAGTCACACCTCTTTCCTGGCTGCCGTGTCACTGAACCAAAGTCTTGCGCTCTCGATCCCGGGCTTGTTGCTGTTTTTATGTTACAGGCCTTTTTTTAGGCCTGCTCATTTTATGTTTGTCATGTTCATGAGAGATGGCCAGCAGTCTGGGAAACAAGGGGTTAACTATGCCCAAGTCAGGTAGAGTCGGCCAGTAGGAACGTAGGTAGGAATTTCAAACTGCGACAAAGGAATTTTGGGGTTTTTTCCCTCCCTTTGTCCCTGGGCAGTTTGCTCTGCAGCTGGTGAGAGGAACAGACAGAATGTCTCCCTCCGAGAAGAGACTCTTCACTATCTGTAAGTAAGGTAAAGCCTAGATACATCCGTGAGGTTTTATTGTTTTATGGTTTGGGAAAGGGGATCTGATGTCTGTGCATTTTTTTAAAAAGGGGGTTTGCTCTCTTTTGTAATTAAGTCCTGCCCATTGTGGGGTTCCCCCTCCCCATGGGGATATTAATTTGTGACTTTTCCAGCTAGTCATTATACTTGCAAGAGGAATATTGTGGTGATACTAAAAGTTCTTTCTCTTTTCTTTTTATTATCCTGGTGTTGGTTAATTTTTGTGTCCTGGTTTGTACTTTAAGGGTGCAATTTCCCAAGTGACCTCTTCCCTGATTTTTCTTATCATTACTTTGGAGGCAGCAGTGGATTTTATCCCCAAAATCTCGGTTTTTAAGATTTTCAGGGGGAAGTTTATACCAAAGCCTGGGAAGATCAGGTTTTGGGGTACTTTTGCAGGTCCCCACTTCTGCATTTATCGGGCCAGAGTGGGGAAGAAGCCTTGACAATGTTACTGACCCTCAGCTTACTGCACTTGGTACCAGGATGGGCCACCCCAGCTAAGCACGGTTCTAGGGGCTCTGCTGTGGGGGGCATAACCCCGTTGGATCGATTCTGCCCCCCATCTGTGCGGTGGGTTTCCAGGAAAGGAAGGGGTAGAGGAGGACCTATCCAGTGGAGGAAAACATAACAGGGGTCCCTGCGCCCCATCTCGGCTCCAACCCAGGTGTTGGAGGAAGAGGCCAGCAGAGCCAGGCCAGGAGATGGCTCCGCCTCTTTCCCATGCGTCACCCACTGCGTGTACAGAGTAGGGGTGTGGATCATGGCTTGGCACTGCCCCAGAGGTGCATCGCTCCAGGCCAGGGCCCAGAGGCACCCCATCCCAGGTTGTGGAAGGCACCAGACGGCAGAGGAACCTTCCTGCAGCTCCTCAGCCCCACCCACATGGCGGGGCGGGAAATGTGATTGGCGAAACAGCAGCTGGCAAGCGCGTCTGCCAGTCCGCAGCGAAGGAAGGTACCACCAGAGGCAGGAGTCTGGTGCTGTGCAGGGGGAAAGGCTGATGCTGCACAGAGACTGGCACCCAGATGTCCGGGAAAGCAGGGCAGGGCTCTCCTCCCTAGGGGGCCCACAGCTGCTTAGAGGAGACACCGTGCTGGGGAGTGGAACCCAGGTGTCCAGGAGGCACCACTGTTCTCAAGGGGAGAGACAGCTGGAGAAGGCGGCTGGAACAGCAGCGTAGGGCGGCCCAATCCAGAGGGCACCATGATAGCGAAAGGCAAACACCCCCCAAGGAGTCAAACAGGATTTTATTGCACGGAAAGTAAGATGGGTTCTCGTCAAGTACCCGCTGCACTCGGCGCTCAGAACACCCCAAACCTGACTCTGCCCCCTCCAAGGAAGTGCTCCAGGCCTTTCAGGGTGCAGCCCCCCAGCTCCTGAGATCCCCTATTTTTTCTTCGATCCAGGAGATGTATGTGGAGACCCTGGTGAAGACCCTCGGAGGGGAGCCGTTCTTTCTGCCGAAGGACACGATGCCCTGAGCCGTCCCGTCACACACCAGCGGGCCCCCGGAGTCACCCTGAGAAATCAGAGGATGTAGGAGGTGAACAGGAGCTCAGAGCAGAGCTGCCATTGTAGAATCCTAGATACCTAGAACTGGAAGGGACGTCGAGAGGTATCGAGTCCAGTCCCCTGCCCTCATGGCAGGACCAAATACTGTCTAGACCTTCCCTGACCGGCGTCTGTCCAACCTACTCTTAAATATCTCCAGAGATGGGGATTCCACAACCTCCCTAGGCAATTTATTCCAGTGTTTAACCACCCTGACAGGTAGGAACTTTTTCCTAATGTCCAACCTCAACCTCCCTTGCTGCAGTTTAAGCCCCTTGCTTCTTGTTCTATCCTCAGAGGACAAGGAGAACAAGTTTTCTCCCTCCTCCTTGGGACACCGTTTTAGATACCTGAAAACGGCTCTCATGTCCCCTCTCAGTCTTCTCCAAACTAAACAAGCCCAATTCTTTCAGCCTTCCCTCACAGCTCATATTCTCTAGATCAGTGGTCCCAACACGGTGCGCGGGCACCATGGTGCCCTCGGGGGCATATGTTTGCGCCCGCCATGTGCTCAGGGCCGGCCCCACCTCGGGCACGTGGCACATGCGTGGTGCGGGAGCCGGCCCCAGGCGCATGGAGCCCAGGGAGCGCCAGCCTCAGGCATGCGGCGAATTGGGTGCTCTGGCCCCCAAGCGCACAGTGAATTGGCCGCCCTGCCCCCGGGCGCACGGCTATGGGGGGCGCCGGCCCCAGGCGTGCGGCAAATTGACCTCCGTGCCCCCAGGCATGCAGCTATGGAGGGGGCGCCGGCCCCGGGCGTGCGGCTATGGGGGGCACCAGCCCTGGGAGCGCAGTGAATGGGCCTCCCTGCTCCCAGGCACGCAGCTATGGTGGGGCGCCGGCCCTGGGCTCATGGCTCTGGAGGACGCTGGCCCCAGGTTTGCTGCAAATGGGCGGCCCCACCTGTGGCCACCTGGTGCATAGAGTTGCTGGCCCCAGGCAAGTGGCTCATGGGGGTGTGGCATATGCATGGCCCCGCCCCCGGGTGTGCAAGTGTCCCCACCCTCTGGCACCCAGCAGGCGAACAGCCACATCCCCTAGCGCCTGGCAGCTTCAAATGGTTGGGGACCACTACTCTAGATCTTTCATCGTTCTTGTTGCTCTTCTCTGGACCTTCTCCAATTTCTCCACAGCTTTCTTGAAATGCGGTGCCCAGAACTGGACACAATACTTCAACAGAGGCCTAACCAGCGCAGAGCAGAGCAGAAGAATGACTTCTTGGGTCTTGCTCACCACACACCTAGGCTTCATCTAGACGGCACGCTCTTTTTCAACAGAGGCATCTAGACTACAACCAGTTCTGTCAAAAAAGCAAGCCGCTTTTTTGACAGAGAATGTAGATGCTCTCTTTTGGAAAAGCACAGTGTGCATGCAATAGTGCCTTTTTTGGACAGAACTTAGTTGAAAAAAGGCATTCTTCCTCGTAAAACGAGGTTTACCGCTGTCAACAAAACTGCCGCATTCTGTCAACTTACTGTCAACAGAACACGGCGGTAGTGTAGACGCAGGTATAGTTTTGTTGACAAAATGCCACTTTTGTCAACAAAACCCTGTAGTCTAGACACACCCCTAGAGTACGTCTAGACTACAGGGTTTTGTCGACAGAAGTTTTGTCAACAGATACTGTCGACAAAGCTTCTGTTGACAAAGAGGGTATGTCTAGACTACAGGGTTTCATCCACAGAAGTTTTGTTGACAGATACTGTCGACAAAGCTTCTGTCGACAAAGAGCGTCTAGACTACAGCCAGTTCTGTTGACAAAGCAAGCCGCTTTGTCGACATAACAGTGTGGACGCAAAGGACAGTGCAGATGCAATAATGCCTTCTATCGACAGAACTCTGTCAACAAAAGGTGTTATTCCTCGTAGAATGAGGTTTACATACGTCGACATAACTCAAAGGCAGTGTGGACGCAGGTATAGTTTTGTCGACAAAAATCCACTTTTGTCGACAAAACCCTGTAGTCTAGACACACCCCCGGTGTAGCTCAGGAAGGACGCTGCATCTGTCCTCTCTGAACAACACTATCGCTGTTCCTCATCTGGCCAGCTAGCTAGATGTGTGGAGAGACAGAGAGAGAGAAATTCCAGGTTCAGTTACCCATTGCCCTAACTAGACCCCTATCTCTCTTGGCATCTGGAGAAACTCCCATAAGAACAAGGTCCATCCAGCCCAGTTTCCTGTCTGCCGACAGTGGCCAATACCAGGTGCCCCAGAGGGAGGGAACCGAACAGGTAATCATAGAATCATAGAATAGTAGGACTGGAAGGGACCTCGAGAGGTCATCGAGTCCAGCCCCCGCCCTCAAGGCAGGACCACGCTCCGTCTACACCATCCCTGACAGATGTCTATCCAACCTGTTCTTAAATATCTCCAGAGAGGGAGATTCCACCACCTCCCTTGGCAATTTATTCCAATATTTGACCACCCTGACAGGCAGGAATTTTTTCCTAATGTCCAATCTAAACCTCCCCTGCTGCACTTTAAGCCCATTACTCCTTGTCCTGTCCTCAGAAACCAAGAGGAACAAATTTTCTCCTTCCTCCTTGTGACACCCTTTTAGATATTTGAAAACCGCTATCATGTCCTCCCTTCATCTTCTTTTTTCCAAACTAAACAAGCCCAGTTCATGAAGCCTGGCTTCATAGGTCATGTTCTCTAGACCTTTAATCATTCTTGTCACTCTTCTCTGGACCCTTTCCAATTTCTCCACATCTTTCTTGAAATGTGGCACCCAGAACTGGACACAGTACTCCAGCTGAGGCCTAACTAGTGCAGAGTAGAGCGGCAGAATGGCTTCACGAGTTTTGCTTACAACACACCGGTTGATACAATGATCAAGCCATCTCTCTCCTGCCATCCATCTCCACCCTCTGACACACAGAGGCTAACGGCACCATTCCTTACCCATCCTGGCTAAGAACCATTGATGGACTTAACCTCCATGAATCTATCTAGCTCTTTTTTTGACCCTGTTAAAGTCTGAGCCTTCACACCATCCTCTGGCAAGGTTAACTGTGCGCTGCGTGAAGGAAAACTTCCTTTCGTTTATTTTAAACCTGCTGCCTTTTCATTTCATTGGGTGACCCCTCGTTCTCATATTGTGGGAACAAGTAAATCACTTTTCCTTATTCGCTTTTTCCACACCACTCCTGATTTTATAGACCTTTTCCAATATTAACGGATCTTTTTTGAGATGAGGCAACCACATCTGGATGCAGGGTTCAAGCTGTGGGTGTCCCATGGCTTTCTAGAGAGGCCATAAGATATTCTCGGTCTTATTCTCTATCCCTTTTTAAATTATTCCTAACATCTGGTCTGCTCCCAATCCCCCTCCCCATCCCTGGTGGGTGTTTACCGAGAACGAGGCCTTTTTCTCAGCAGGATTCCCCACACACATCATCATTCCAGGCCTGTAGAAGTGTCGGATCTGCACGTATTCCTGGCAGGTCCCGTCGGACATCACCTTCAGCTCCACCTCATGGAGGAGGCTGGTGTTTTTCTTTGGGCTGGTCCTGCCCCATCCGGCCACGCTGCACACGGACCCCGGCTCCACTGTGTCATCCTCTTCGGGCAGTGGGATGGTGTCCACCACATCGTTCAGCTCAGCCGACTTTGCCAGCTGCGAGAGGGGGATGTCAGGGGGTTCGGGCCCCACCTGGACGTGAGCCAGGACAGGGGAGGCACTAGGGGTGCCGGGACAGGTACCTTCAGGAGCATCAGGTCATTTGTGATGCTCTTCTTGTTGTATTTGGGATGGGGGATCTTCCGCCGCACGGCGATTCGTTGCTGGGTATCCTCTTCCTGACCAACGTCATGGGCCCCGAGGACCACGGTGATATCCCTGAAGCCAGATGGGTTTTTTTGGAGGCGGTGCTAACTCCTGCATGGTACTAAGCAGCATTACTGGCTGGGATGAGAGGCCCAGCAGGGGGCGCTGGACTGCGGGGATGGGGCAGGGGACCCAGCAGGGGGCGCTGGACTGTGGGGATGGGGCAAGGGGCGCTAGGCTGCAGGGAGTTTGGTGGGGTCCCTTGGGGGGGGCACCCCTGTAAAAATTGAGTCCTTCCCATAGTGACGAGGAGTCCTGTGGTACCTAAGGGTCTGTCTACACTACCCCCCTAGTTCGAACGAGGGTGGTTAATGTAGTCATACGAACTTGCAAATGAAGCCCGGGATTTGAATTTCCCGGGCTTCATTTGCATGTTGCCAGGTGCCGCCATTTTAAAATGTCCGCTAGTGCGGACTCCGTGCCCGCGGCCACACGTTCCACGAGGCGTACAGGTAGTTCAGAATAGGAAGCCTAGTCCGAACTACCTGGTTCGTGCCGCGTGTAGCCGTGGGCACGGAGTCCGCACTAGCGGACATTTAAAAATGGCGGCGCCCGGCAACATGCAAATGAAGCCCGGGAAATTCAAATCCCGGGCTCCATTTGCAAGTTCGTATGACTACATTAACCACCCTCGTTCGAACTAGGGGGGTAGTGTAGACAGACCCTTCCAGATTAACAGGTGTATTGGAGCGTAAGACCCACTTCATCAGATGCATGCACGGAAGCGTATGCTCTAATACATCTGTTCGTCTCCAAAGGTACGTCTGCACGACAAAGTTAACTCGAACGAACAGCCGTTTGTTCGAATTAACTGTCATAGCATCTACACAGGCAAACCACTAGTTCCAACTGAATTCGAACTAGCGGAGCGCTTAATTCAAAGGAGGGAAACCTCATTCTACGAGGACTAACGCCCAGTTCGAATTAAGGAGTTCGAATTAGTGCTCTAGCGTAGACAAACCCTAAGGTGCCACAGGACTCCTCGTCGCTTTTGCACGGTGACCCCTGCTGGGGAAAGATTCATGGAAGGGGACTCTACATAGCTGGGGGATCTGCACTGGTTGGCCCCCTGCACAGAAGGGATCCCTGCACAGCTGCGTCTGGGGCGAGGGGGACTCTTACCCATCGGTGCAGTGAGCCGCCGTCAGCACAAAATCCTTATGCACCAGGAACCCGCCGCACCACACTTGGCCTTTGGAGTCTTTTCTCTCGAGATAGGCCATGTAGGGGCGGGAATGGGGCTCGGCTTCCCGACCCCCGATGATCCCCCCTGGAGGAAAGACAAGACGAGGGGTCCGGGCAGGTGCCAATGCAATGTATCGGCTCTCTCACCCTCTCTCCTGGTAGCCCCCCACCCCAGATGTGCACAGCTGGGCAGCTCTTGCCTGGCACCCACAGGGGCAGCGGCCCATTCACGCAGCTGCGGTCCAGCTGTGCACTGTTCCAGATGTTGAGAACTGACCCCCCCTTGACCCCTCGACGTCAACCGCAGCCGCCCCCCACCCAGAACCCTCCTCCATTGTCCTCTTAGCCCATCGTTACCAGCCCATCCCTGAGACGCCCCCTCCCCCCATTCAAACCCAAGTCCCCAGGGGTGTCCGATCCCAGCCGTACTCACCAGCCCGAGTCCCGGGGGGCAGGAGGAAGGCCATGGGGAGCAGGACCAAGAACGGGAGCAGCATGTTGAGAGGCAGGGCAGGGATGGCGCATTTGCCGTAGGCCTGGGGGCTTTATAGGCTCCGCATGGGGAGAATTCAAGGGGCAGGAAACCTCAGGGTTGCTCACACGCTCCTCTGCGTGCAGGGCTCAGGCGTCTCCGTTTCCAGTCAGAGCCGACCACACGGGCTGGGGGGGAGGACAGGTTCTGCATCTGCCCAGCGGCAGGGGACCTTGCAGAGCCGGCTGGATGCCTCCCGGCACAGCTAGAGAGGAGAGGGGGTCTCTCCAGGAGGATCCAGGGAGGAACCAGATGGCAACTCCCCACTGGGCGGGGGCTCGGACCCACCTGGCCCCCATCTCCCGGGCAGTGTCTCTGCGGTGGGGGCTGCGGGTGGCAGCGACTGATCTGGGAGGCGGGTGGGAACGGGGCCCTTTGATCTTTCTCGTGGTGGCCCAGCCGAGAGCTGGCTGCGGCGGGGGCTGACGAGATGGGGGCCTGATGGCCGTGAGCGTCGCGGGCGCGTTTTGTGTGGCGGGGATGTGGTGAGCTCAGGGACACGCTGCTGCTGGCAGCTCGGAGAGCAGCCCCCGGGGGGGAAATGACACAGCAGCGCTGGGGCGAGAACCCAGGCGCCCTGCCTCCCAGCCCCGGCTGCAAACAGACTCTCGACCCCGTGGGCATGAGCAAGGGGGAAGGGACAGAAGCCAGACTAGGCGGGAAGCAGGTTATAGACTCTTCATGGAAGTTAGAGGCATTTAACTCGGTGGAGCCGGAGGAATCCTTCCCGGAGCGCTGGAGGGAGCAAGCTCAGAACCGTCAGAGTTATCTTCAAGAACATCTGGAGGACAGGGGAGATCCTGCAGGACTGGAGGGTCCTAGAACCCCAGAGCGGGCAGAGACCTCAGGTTTGTCCTCATCTCCAACCTAGACCTCCCCCACTGCAACATGCTCCTCATTCTGCCACCTGCCCCCATTCCATACCCCCAGCTGTGCCGGGCCCCAGCTGTGCATTCCATACCCCCAGCTGTGCTGGGCCCCAGCTGTGCATTCCATACCCCCAGCTGTGCTGGACCCCAGCTGTGCATTCAATACCCCCAGCTGTGAAGGGCTCCAGCTGTGCATTCCATACCCCCAGCTGTGAAGGGCTCCAGCTGTGCATTCCATACCCCCATCTGTGCCGGGCCCCAGCTGTGCATTCCATACCCACAGCTGTGCTGGGCCCCAGCTGTGCATTCCATACCCCCATCTGTGAAGGGCTCCAGCTGTGCATTCCATACCCCCATCTGTGCTGGGCCCCAGCTGTGCATTCCATACCCCCATCTGTGCCGGGCTCCAGCAGTGCATTCCATACCCCCAGCTGTGCATTCCATACCCCCATCTACACCGGGCCCCAGCTGTGCAGCCCATACCCCCAGCTGTGAAGGGCCCCAGCTGTGCCTTCCATACCCCCAGCTGTGCCGGGCCCCAGCTGTGCATTCCATACCCCCAGCTGTGCCGGGCCCCACATATTGGGCCACACAAGCTTCCAAGCCAGTGGCCCTAGCTCGGGGGATCCTGACACCTGGTGCCTGACCCGGGCATGGGGGAGGCCACACTTGCGGTGCCCAGAGCCACTGCTGAGACCGCAGCAAACTCCTGCCATCCCTCTCCGGGGTGGGCTGGGAACTGTTGCTCCCCCTGCCCCCGTTTCCCATCTGGGACCAGTTCGTCTCCCCCCCTCCACCCGCCAGCCCCGTTCCCCGCCCCTCCTGGATTGCCCCTCGACCTTGCGAAAGGGGAGATCAAAGAAACCCTCCTGCTGCCCCACTGAGTTCACTGGAGAACCCATCAAACCCAGTGGCCGTGGGGCTCTGTTGAGACCCTGCCCCACATGACCCCAGCCAGCTCCTCTTCTTAGCCATGGGGGCTGGGGTCTCTCCAGCCCATCCCCCCTTGCAACCCCAGCCCCATTAATCCGCGGTGAGTGTGATCTGGGGGGCAGACCCATGCCGAGCCCTGGAGGTGCCCGGCTCTGCCCAGGGGCACGGACAGGTTAGTGCAGCCCGGAGGTCGCTCTGCCTTTGGCCGCCAGGAGATGCAGAGGTGCGTGGAGCAATCCTGTGCAGGCAACTGGGGCAGGAAGAGCCGGTTCCCACACAGGGACAGAAATCTGGGTGGGTCCCAAAGCTGCGGACTCCTTCCCCGCCCAGCCCTGCAGCGAAAGGGGCGTGGCTGTTCTCCGGCAGCAGTAGAAGGTTGTTACCCTGTATGGTGCATCCACGATCACACACCCACGATCGGTGTCTGATGTTCATAGGTGGGAAAAAGCGTCCCTGACGCAGACAGGACCCCCCCCCCCCGGAGCTGTGGAAATAGCTTCCCCCTCTTTTTTCCACCCCACAGATACCTTCACTCTGGGGTACCCCAGTCCAGTGGGGGCTGAGGAGCACCCCAGGAGTACTGTTTTGGGGGAAGCATCCACCGAGCCATGTGCGGAGGGGGACCAATCAGATTGCAGCAGTGTTGTGATTGGCTGCTGAAAGAGCGCACGGGCCTCACCCTCCCTGAGGTGTGCAATCCGTGCACACCTCCCTCCTCATGCCCGGGCGTTCCGCGCGTGTTATTGCACTCACACCGGTGGGGAAAAAACCGACCCGGACGGAAACCAGTGAGATCTGGTACAGGCACTCGCAAACGAAAGGTCTCGTGGGACCTACGTAAAATCAATGGGCCACCGGTGGCCTGCAGGCCTTGTGCTGACCATCCGTGGTCCAGATGGGAAGTCAGGGGTGTGCACGATCCTGCCTACACCTGCCCCTTCCTTGTCCATCAGGTCCACGAGAACACCCCCAAGCAGGAAGAGACAGGAGCCCATCAGACGAGACAGAGAGATGGTTGATACTAACCCCCATGGTTCCATGGGGCAGTGTCATATGAACATGAGAACGGCCAGACGGGGTGAGACCAAAAGTCCATCCAACCCAGTATCCTGTCTGCCCACAGTGGTCGATGCCAGATGCCGCAGAGGGAGGGAACACAACAGGGAATCCTCACGTGATCCGTCCCTTGTCACCCACCTCCAGTCAAACAGAGGCTAGGGACCCCATTCCTACCCAGCCATTGATGGACCTAACATCCATGAGTCTATCTAGCTCTTTTTGAACCCTGTTAAAGTCCTGGCCTTCCCCGCATCCTCTGGCAAGGAGTTCCGCAGGTTGACGGTGCACTGTGTTCTGGTGTGGTGGCATTCCAAGGCGGGTGGATGGAGGCGACGAGGCTGAGGGAAGAGAGAGAGTCGGACTCCTCTGCACCCCGGAGCAGCCCGGGATTCCCATGATCATGCTTTGGGCCGTCTCGTTTTCAGAGTCAGCGCAGGCGCGTCTGCCTCGGGGAAGGAGGCAGGAAACCACAGGCGTCGCTCACGGGAGCATCGAAACGCAAGTTCAAACGTCTCCGTTTCCGACCATAGCTGACCACACGGGCTGGGGAGGAAGAGGGAGGACAGGACCTGCATGAGCCGCCTGGAAGATGCACCATTGAATGGAGAAGACCCTGGAGGTGGGGACGTGTCAGCAGGGTCCAAGGCTGCTCCAGGTGCCGGCTCACAGCTGGGCACATCTGGGGGTTCGGACTCACCTGGCCCCATCCCCGCTCAGCTCCCTGCCGGTGTCTGTGGGGAGCGGGGAGGGCTGGGGATGATGTCGGTGGTGGAGAGACACGTTTGCTCATTCCCACTTTTGTTCCATCCCGTTGGCAGGATGGAACAGCCTTCAGCCCCGATGCCAGCAACCACAGCAGGAGGGTTTCCGAGAACTCCCCCCGCCCCTGCCGTGGGTCTGTGGCCATGTGACGGGGATGTGGCCGTTTCTGTGACACCAGGCCAGCTGGGAGCTGTGCAGCACCAGAGGGAAATGACACAACAGGGAGAGAACGCAGGAGTCCGGGCGCCCATCGGTTCACCGTCCTTCACAAGCCACGCCGGTCTCGGACTCGACAAACTCGCCACACTCAATACACCACAGCCCTGGGATTTAGCCCTGAAGGGGCAGAAAATACAGAAGGGATAATAGTGCGTCTGCCGTGACACCTGCGGATAATAGTGCCTCTGCCCTGACACCAGCGGATAATAGTGCCTCTGCCCTGACACCAGCGGATAATAGTGCCTCTGCCCTGACACCTGTGGATAATAGTGCCTCTGCCGTGACACCAGCGGATAATAGTGCGTCTGCCGTGACACCAGCGGATAATAGTGCGTCTCCCCTGACACCAGCAGATAATAGTGCATCTGCCGTGACACCAGCGGATAATAGTGCATCTGCCGTGACACCAGCGGATAATAGTGCGTCTGCCCTGACACCAGTGGATAATAGTGCGTCTGCCCTGACACCTGTGGATAATAGTGCATCTGCCGTGACACCAGCGGATAATAGTGCCTCTGCCCTGACACCAGCGGATAATAGTGCGTCTGCCCTGACACCTGCGGATAATAGTGCATCGGCCGTGACACCTGCGGATAATAGTGTGTCTGCCCTGACACCAGTGGATAATAGTGTCTCTGCCCTGACACCAGCAGATAATAGTGTGTCTGCCCTGACACCTGTGGATAATAGTGTCTCTGCCCTGACACCAGCGGATAATAGTGTCTCTGCCCTGACACCAGTGGATAATAGTGCGTCTGCCCTGACACCAGCGGATAATAGTGCGTCTGCCCTGACACCTGCGGATAATAGTGTGTCTGCCCTGACACCTGTGGATAATAGTGTGTCTCCCCTGACACCAGCGGATAATAGTGTCTCTGCCCTGACACCAGTGGATAATAGTGCATCTGCGCTGACACCAGCGGATAAAAGTGCATCTGCCCTGACACCAGCGGATAATAGTGTCTCTGCCCTGACACCTGCGGATAATAGTGCCTCTGCCCTGACACCTGCGGATAATAGTGTCTCTGCCCTGACACCTGTGGAGAAGAGAGCCACCAGTACCCCCTGGCCAGCCGGGGATGGAAGAAAGGGTAGACGCCGGCCAGCCCGGCTGCTGCATTGACTGAGAACTAAGAAGCTCGTAAGCGGTGGCCAGGCCTGGCAGCTTTGCTCCTAAGAGGGCTGCGCCGGACAAGAGTCCGGGCTTGGACCCTGCGAAAGGCTCCAGCTTGCCATTGGTGTCACTCTCTGGGCTCCAGACCACGAGGCACCGTGTGGGTTTAGCGTTCTCCCACGGAGAGCGTTTGCCCGGCACACGGATGCCGGATCCGGACGAGATGCAGGAGCGTTCGCAGAGCGTTGGGCTCTGGAGCAAACCCTGCCGCCCCGACGCGAGTTGGTTCCCGGGCAGGGCGAAAAGGCTGGGGGGCGGGGTCAAGCCGGCACACGATGGATCTCAATGGGAACCAGGCTTGGACCGGCTGCTTAATGGCACAAGCATCATCATGAGCACGGTTTGTCTGGGCCACCCTGACACCTAGCGGTGAGCTGGGGAACAGGAGGGGACACTGTTTGCATGGACACGCCCACATGGCCTAGGCGCTCGGCATGATGGGACGGCATGGCCCCAGTGTGAGGTCACTGGGGGTGGGGGATGGGATGGGGCGGTACCTGCAGCAGTGTGAGGTCACTGGGGGTGGGGGATGGGATGGGGTGGTACCTGCAGCAGTGTGAGGTCACTGGGGGTGGAGGATGGGATGGGCTGGTACCTGCAGCAGTGTGAGGTCACTGGGGGCGGGGGATGGGATGGGGTGGTACCTGCAGCAGTGTGAGGTCACTGGGGGCGGGGGATGGGATGGGGGCGGTACCTGCAGCAGTGTGAGGTCACTGGGGGCGGGGGATGGGATGGGGGCGGTACCTGCAGCAGTATGAGGTCACTGGGGGCGGGGGATGGGATGGGGTGGTACCTGCAGCAGTGTGAGGTCACTGGGGGTGGGGGATGGGATGGGGGCGGTACCTGCAGCAGTGTGAGGTCACTGGGGGCGGGGGATGGGATGGGGGCGGTACCTGCAGCAGTGTGAGGTCACTGGGGGCGGGGGATGGGATGGGGTGGTACCTGCAGCAGTGTGAGGTCACTGGGGGTGGGGGCTGGGATGGGGTGGTACCTGCAGCAGTGTGAGGTCACTAGGGGTGGGGGATGGGATGGGGGTGGTACCTGCAGCAGTGTGAGGTCACTGGGGGTGGGGGATGGGATGGGGCGGTACCTGCAGCAGTGTGAGGTCACTAGGGGTGGGGGATGGGATGGGGGTGGTACCTGCAGCAGTGTGAGGTCACTGGGGGTGGGGGATGGGATGGGGGTGGTACCTGCAGCAGTGTGAGGTCACTAGGGGTGGGGGATGGGATGGGGGTGGTACCTGCAGCAGTGTGAGGTCACTAGGGGTGGGGGATGGGATGGGGGTGGTACCTGCAGCAGTGTGAGGTCACTGGGAGTGGGGGATGGGATGGGGGCGGTACCTGCAGCAGTGTGAGGTCACTGGGGGTGGGGGATGGGATGGGGGCGGTACCTGCAGCAGTGTGAGGTCACTGGGGTGGGGGATGGGATGGGGGCGGTACCTGCAGCAGTGTGAGGTCACTGGGGGTGGGGGATGGGATGGGGGCGGTACCTGCAGCAGTGTGAGGTCACTGGGGTGGGGGATGGGATGGGGGCGGTACCTGCAGCAGTGTGAGGTCACTGGGGGTGGGGGATGGGATGGGGGCGGTACCTGCAGCAGTGTGAGGTCACTGGGGTGGGGGATGGGATGGGGGCGGTACCTGCAGCAGTGTGAGGTCACTGGGGGTGGGGGATGGGATGGGGCGGTACCTGCAGCAGTGTGAGGTCACTGGGGGTGGGGGATGGGATGGGGGCGGTACCTGCAGCAGTGTGAGGTCACTGGGGGCGGGGGATGGGATGGGGGCGGTACCTGCAGCAGTGTGAGGTCACTGGGGGCGGGGGATGGGATGGGGGCGGTACCTGCAGCAGTGTGAGGTCACTGGGGGCGGGGGATGGGATGGGGTGGTACCTGCAGCAGTGTGAGGTCACTGGGGGTGGGGGATGGGATGGGGGCGGTACCTGCAGCAGTGTGAGGTCACTGGGGGCGGGGGATGGGATGGGGGCGGTACCTGCAGCAGTGTGAGGTCACTGGGGGCGGGGGATGGGATGGGGTGGTACCTGCAGCAGTGTGAGGTCACTGGGGGTGGGGGCTGGGATGGGGTGGTACCTGCAGCAGTGTGAGGTCACTAGGGGTGGGGGATGGGATGGGGGTGGTACCTGCAGCAGTGTGAGGTCACTGGGGGTGGGGGATGGGATGGGGCGGTACCTGCAGCAGTGTGAGGTCACTGGGGGTGGGGGATGGGATGGGGGTGGTACCTGCAGCAGTGTGAGGTCACTGGGGGTGGGGGATGGGATGGGGGTGGTACCTGCAGCAGTGTGAGGTCACTGGGGGTGGGGGATGGGATGGGGGCGGTACCTGCAGCAGTGTGAGGTCACTGGGGGCGGGGGATGGGATGGGGCATTACCTGCAGCAGTGTGAGGTCACTAGGGGTGGGGGATGGGATGGGGGTGGTACCTGCAGCAGTGTGAGGTCACTAGGGGTGGGGGATGGGATGGGGGTGGTACCTGCAGCAGTGTGAGGTCACTGGGAGTGGGGGATGGGATGGGGTGGTACCTGCAGCAGTGTGAGGTCACTAGGGGTGGGGGATGGGATGGGGGTGGTACCTGCAGCAGTGTGAGGTCACTGGGGGTGGGGGATGGGATGGGGGTGGTACCTGCAGCAGTGTGAGGTCACTAGGGGTGGGGGATGGGATGGGGGTGGTACCTGCAGCAGTGTGAGGTCACTAGGGGTGGGGGATGGGATGGGGGTGGTACCTGCAGCAGTGTGAGGTCACTGGGGGTGGGGGATGGGATGGGGTGGTACCTGCAGCAGTGTGAGGTCACTGGGGGTGGGGGATGGGATGGGGTGGTACCTGCAGCAGTGTGAGGTCACTGGGGTGGGGGATGGGATGGGGTGGTACCTGCAGCAGTGTGAGGTCACTGGGGGTGGGGGATGGGATGGGGTGGTACCTGCAGCAGTGTGAGGTCACTGGGGGTGGGGGATGGGATGGGGCTGTACCTGCAGCAGTGTGAGGTCACTGGGGGTGGGGGATGGGATGGGGTGCTACCTTGGGGGAGACCAGATTCATATGAAGACCCTCATCATCTCTCTGGCCAGGCTGGTGACCCATGTCCCCACCCCACAGACGGGTACCCACAGTCCCACCCCACTCACTTTCCCTGAGGGATCCCTTGGCCTGAATCCCTTCCCTCCCCTCTCCCCCAGTCTGGACCCCTCGGTGGGGCCGGAGGGGAAACCAAAGGAGCTGCCCTGGCTGGGGGAGGAATTGGTGCCAAATCGCACCATGTGTGGGCGTATCCCCAACATCCCCTGGGAACAGTCCGTGGCCAGCGCTTTCCCGGGTGATGCTACTTTTGGAGTTTGCTCGCCATCGTCTCTGGGCTCAGGCTGCCTCCCCCGGGCCAGGGCTGCTTCGTGTGGATGTCTTGTGTTGTGGGGAGACAGGTCATTTGGGGAGTCTGCGCCCCCTTCTTAGCTCCAGCTGGGGCTTAGGGGCCCACCCGTGTGAGTCTCCTCTGCAGCCCAGTGGGCTCTTCCTGCCCCGTGACCCATCCCCTAGCCCCTGCTTCCCAGCCCAGCCTCTGATCCCTCCAGCAGCCCCTCTATGGCCATTCTGGGGTCCCCTGGGCCCTCTGGCCAAACCTGCCCTTTGTCCCGCGCTGGCTGGAACCAGCTGGAGAGGACACTGAAATCCCCTCCCTGCGACCCATTTGCCTCCCCGTGGTCACCCGTCACCAGGGCTCCAGTTCTGTGCTGTTCCCTGTGACAGTCATTTTCCCCCTCCCCTCATGACACCAGGAACCCCCCCCAGCATGCAACCCCATCAAACCTCTCCCCCACTTTGTCACACCTGGGTCCCACCTTACATCATTCACCCCCAGCCTGGCCTCTACGGTCTGTTCCTTCCTGGCCTGGGCTGGTCCAGCGGCTGCTCTGGAGGGCAAAGCTCTGGGTGGATGCATCAGTAGCTGAATCTTTAGTAACTTGGCTTTATTACGGGCTGGCTGTGGGGTAGGGGAGCTGAGCGAAATGCAGCCGGGCAGCAGAGGATCACGACCGATGTTTGAGCAGATCAGCATAGACGTCAGAGTTCCCCGCCTGCCGGCCTGGCCGCCTCCGGGACCGGGTGTGTTTGGAAGGGGCGATGGATGCTCCAGAGGGCGAGTGCGTGGGGAAGGCCCAGACAGGACAGGGCCGGGGCTGGTTCCAGCAGGAACGTTACGGAGAGGAGCTCCCATAGGCCGGCACTCAACCGACTCACACTGGGGAGAGCAACAACCCGCCGGGTCCGCCCCAGGGTTTGGCTCCTAATTGACACGACCCAGCTGTTCCCTAGCCAAGAGCTGGCCATGAGCCGGGAGCTACCTGAGCAGATTAATGGCTGGGGGGAGGCAGATCCTCCAGCTGGGATGTGTGGGGTTTGGGGTGGGGGCTGAGCCCTTCAGCAAAGCAGGCCCTGGGCCTCTCCAAGGACAGAAGCTCGGGTCCACGCGG
The DNA here is from genome assembly GCF_052426305.1 of Pelodiscus sinensis. Taxonomy (NCBI): domain Eukaryota; kingdom Metazoa; phylum Chordata; order Testudines; family Trionychidae; genus Pelodiscus; species Pelodiscus sinensis. The sequence goes on along the minus strand of NC_143081.1, from coordinate 3,224,746 downwards.
TGATCCCTGGCGTGGCTCAGGGCTTCCATCTCTTCATGGTCTCCTGGATCCAATGGGTGTAAGTGGAGACTCTCGTGTACACGCCCGGGGGGGTGTTAGTCCCCCAGGAGACGATGCCCTGGGCCTTACTCCCGCACACCAGGGGGCCGCCGGAGTCGCCCTGCAGAACAAAACAGGCCACAGATGCAGAACAGGCCAAGGAATCATTTCCCGCTGACGCGTTTCTCCAGATGTGGCCACCCCAGAGCCGAATAAAGGGGAATAATGACTCCTCTGGATCTGCTGGCCATGCTCCTCCTAATGCAGCCCAATATGCCATTAGCCCTCTTGGCTACAAGGCGCCCTGTTAGCTCATCTCCAGCTTCTCACCCACTGTGACCCCCAGGGCCTTTTCTGCCAAATTGCTACTTAGCCCGTCGGTCCCCAGCCTGTAGCAATGTTTGGGATTCTTCCATCCCAAGGGCAGGACTCTACACTTGTCCTTGTTGAACCTCGTCAGATTTTTTTTGGCCCAATTCTCCAATTGGTCTAGATCACTCTGGATCCTGTCCCTGCCGTCCAGCGTCTCTAGCTCTCTCCCTAGCTTTGTGTCACCTGCAAACTTGCTGAGGACGCAACCCATCCCCTCAAGCAGGTCGTTCATAAAGACGTTGAACAAAACCAGTCCTAGAACCGATCCTTGGGGCACTTGGCTAGAAACCGACCACCAACCTGACATCGAGCCATTGATCAATACCCATTGGGCCTGACAGTCTAGCCACCGTTTCATCTACCTTACAGTCCAGTTATCCAATCCATACTCCCTTAACTTGCTGGCAAGAAAATTGTGGGAGACCGTATCAAAAGCCTTGCTAAAGTCAAGATCTATCGCATCCCAAGAACAATATAAAAATGGCCAGACTGAGTCAGACCCAAGGTCCATGCAGCCCAGTACCCTGTCTGCCGACAGTGGCCAAAACCAGGTGCCACAGAGGGAGTGAACCAAACAAGTAATGATCAAGAGATCTCTCTCCTGCCATCCGTCTCCATCCTCAGACAAACAGAGGCTGGGGACACCATTTCTACCCATCCTGGCTAATAGCCACTAATGGACGTAACCTCCCTGAATCTATCTAGCTCTGTTTTGAACCCCGTTAAAAGTCCTGGTCTTCACAATATCCTCTGGCAAGGAGTTCCACAGGTTAACTGTGTGCTGCATGAAGAAAAACTTCCTTTTGCTGGCTTTAATTTCATTTTATTGGGTGGCCCCTAGTTCTTATATTACGGGAACAAGTAAATAACTTCTCCTTATTCACTATCTCCACACCACTCGTGATTTCATAGACCTTGATCCTATTTCCCCTGAGTCTCCTCTTTTCCCCCGCATCTGCAGAGCCAGTGACCTCATCATAGACGCTAATCAGCTTGGTCAGGCAGGACTTGCTCTTTGTGAGTCCCCGCTGACCACTCCTGATCACTTTCCTCTCTTCCAAGGGCTTCAGAATGGTTTCCCTGAGGCTCTCCTTTCTGGATTTATCCAGAGACGGAGTCACCCCCAGTGTCTCTACGGCAGTGTTTCTAAATCGTTTTAACACCAAGAAACACCAAACAATATTTTTTTTGAATTAGGAACAGCTAGGATTTTTTGCTGAGCAAAAACAAAACCAAAAAAAAGAGGGGGGGGGAGTTGTTGAGAAAAAACAACGTTGTTCTCCATGGCACACCTCCAGCTGCCTCACGGTGCACCAGTGTGCCACAGTACACAGTTTAAGAAACACTCATCTACAGTCTCCGCTTTCCCCCCCGCCCCAGAGATGAGTTTTCTCAGCACACCAACCCAATGTCGGACACACTCATGACCCACGGGGATTTCCCCAAGGAGCTTGAAGGTGGGGGCAGCCTTACCTGGGCAGAGTCTTTGCGCTTGGCCGGGTCCCCGGCACACAGCATTGTGGTGTGGTTGTAGCCGCCATACATGCACTTCCCGTCATCCAGCACCTCCACAAAGACCTCCCGCAGCGCGCTGGCCAAAGATCTCTTATCCCCTGGGACGGTGAAGCCCCAGCCGGCCACACTGCACACCGACCCAGGGGCCACCCTCTCGCCAGCACAAGGCAAGGCGAGGGCTTTCACGCGTCCACTCGCCTTCGGGGGGTGAGCCAGCTGGGAGACAGCAGTGAGGGAGATAAATATCAGGGTGCACTCACGGGTAGAGAGACATACACCGTCCCCAGCAAAACCGCCCCCAGCAAAACCCCAAACTCTGGGGCCACTGGGGGTAGGGGATGGGATGGGGCGGTACCTGCAGCAGTGTGAGGTCACTGGGGGTGGGGGATGGGTTGGGGTGGTACCTGCAGCAGTGTGAGGTCACTGGGGGTGGGGGATGGGATGTGGGCGGTACCTGCAGCAGTGTGAGGTCACTGGGGGTGGGGGAGGGGATGGGGTGGTACCTGCAGCAGTGTGAGGTCACTGGGGGTGGGGGATGGGATGGGGCGGTACCTGCAGCAGTGTGAGGTCACTGGGGGTGGGGGATGGGATGGGGTGGTACCTGCAGCAGTGTGAGGTCACTGGGGGTGGGGGATGGGATGGGGGTGGTACCTGCAGCAGTGTGAGGTCACTGGGGGTGGGGGATGGGATGGGGGTGGTACCTGAAGCAGTGTGAAGTCACTGGGGGTGGGGGATGGGATGGGGGCGGTACCTGCAGCAGTGTGAGGTCACTGGGGGTGGGGGATGGGATGGGGGTGGTACCTGCAGCAGTGTGAGGTCACTGGGGGCGGGGAATGGGATGGGGGCGGTACCTGCAGCAGTGTGAGGTCACTGGGGGTGGGGGATAGGATGGGGGCGGTACCTGCAGCAGTGTGAGGTCACTGGGGGTGGGGGATGGGATGGGGTGGTACCTGCAGCAGTGTGAGGTCACTGGGGGTGGGGGATGGGATGGGGGTGGTACCTGCAGCAGTGTGAGGTCACTGGGGGTGGGGGATGGGATGGGGGTGGTACCTGCAGCAGTGTGAGGTCACTGGGGATGGGGGATGGGATGGGGGCGGTACCTGCAGCAGTGTGAGGTCACTGGGGGTGGGGGATGGGATGGGGGCGGTACCTGCAGCAGTGTGAGGTCACTGGGGGTGGGGGATGGGATGGGGGCGGTACCTGCAGCAGCATGATGTCATTATTAAAAGTGTTCTTGTTGTACTGTGGGTGGGGGATCTGCCGGCGCACGGGGATCACTTGCTGGCTCGGTTCCCGTTTGTCGATGTTGTGGGCTCCCAGGGTGACACTGATCCTGCTGTAAGAGCCGAGAGCAGCACGTGGGGCGTTAGGGGAGGGGGTCGGATTCATGTTTTTCTGGTTCCTAAATTCTGATCTTGTGGGGACGGGGCAGCCTGGGGCTCTCGGGCCGGGTGTCAGATTCCTTCCTTCCCCTTTAGACTTTGGTGTCAGCTCCACCCAGCCAACTCACCTCCAACCTGGCAGGGGCCCATGCCCAGCCCACCAGCCCATCGCCCTGCACAGCTGCTATGGGGCTGGGACCCCTCCTTGCCTTGCTCTGGGAAGGGGCCGGACCCCAGCTGGGATCCTTGGCCATAGCTCCCTTGATTTCCCCAATGCAGGGGCTGGGCTGTGAGTTGCAGAGGCCCCTAGAGACTCGCAGATGCTCCCTGAGCAGGTTCAACCCCTGGGCTCTGCTCCCCCAGCCTGGCCACCCCCTACCCCTCCCCTGCCCTCCATGACGGTGCCAGAGCTCCCAGCTCCCCGTCCCCCACTGACCCCACCCAGCCCCACGTCCCAGCCCAGAGGCACTTACTCTCCCTGGCAGTGAGCGGCCGTCAGCACAAAGTTCTCCGCCACCAGGAACCCGCCACAACGCTTGTAGTTGTGTCCTTCTTGTATACGCAGAAAGGCCATGTAGGGCCTGGAGTGGGGCTTGGCTTCATGCCCCCCGACGATCTCACCTGGGGGGAAGCCAGTGTCATAGAAAAGACCCTGTTGTCTCCCCAGGCTAAGTTGGGACCAAGCTCCCCACCCTGAAGGCGAGTCTCACAGCCTCACGTCTCTTCAGTAATACTCTCCCTTGGGGGCTCCGTGGGCCTGGATCCCGGCCCCCTGCTCAGTTCTGCCCCACACTGGGCCCTCCGTGGGGCCAGAGGGGCTCTGACAAGCGGTGAAACCGACACACCCAGCTCCCATCTGCTTAGCCCTGCTGTCTTCCCTGCCCCATCCCATGGCGGATTTTGGTTCCTTAAGTGTCACCGCATTGGCCAGGATCTCGGGCACATGATCGGCACAGCTGGCCGGTGAATTCCAACCAAACACCGATCCCCTACATGGGAGGAGGAATCAGGCCGGTTATTTTCCTCCAGACAAAAGGAAACAGATTTTCGTCCATCCTCCAGACTGCTCCTTGGGCCCAGCCATGAGTTGAATTCCTCAGGAAATCACACAGAGGATACATTGGCCCCTCGTCATATGTTCAAAACCGGTGCTGCCCCATCAGCTGGGAGCCCAGACTCACCCCCAGTGTCCTACACCCCTCGGCTTTAGGAAGGAGAGAATGGGAGAATGTTTTTTTTTCTAGCGAATACATGAAATCTTTCACCCAAAGGGTGTTCCCGTGAGCAGAATAAATCTGAGAGGCGTTGGCTCAGCAGGGCACTAACCATGGTGAACACACGAGTAGCACAAGGACGGAAATTACAAGAGTGGCCAGCAGTGCAAAATTGGAGCAGAGACGTCCTAAGCTTTGCTTTCACGGAAAGAGCTGTTGACTGTTGCCGAGAAAAGCTGTCCGGGACTTGAGAGGCTGTCCTGGAATTTTCTGAATAATCTTCTGAAATTTATAGACCCTCCTCCTGCTACCTCTCGTCTTCCCTCCCCACGTCCCTCCCTTCCCAGTATCTATCCCTCTTGTCTGAGTTTTGTTTCTAGCCTTTCTCTGACTTTAATAGCACTTCTGTAACTAGCTGGCCGACTCTAAGGGAATCGGGTTTGCAAACTGTGCAATGCAATACAGAATGGTATTCTAACCCCTCCTGGTGTCTATAACCCAGTGTTTCTGACCTAGCTAAGATACGGTTGGAAACATTTAATATCTTAAGAGATGTCTGTGCATTATGAGACGTTTAGGTGCATTTTGCATCTTGTTTTCCCTCTTCCCGTACGTTCTAAAAATTAATAAAACGTTACTAAAGAAAAACAATTCACATTGAGGGTTTTCCAAGAAGGATTCTAACCACGCGTATTACAGAACCCCCCATGTTTCCACCCATGCTAAGATGATATATTTCACATCTTAAGCAATTATGAGACATCCCAGTGCATATTGCTGCTTCTTTTCGCCCTCTCACCCTAACCAAATGTTACTAGACAAAAGTTCACGCTGGGGCTGTGTCTGCACTGGCAGGATTTTCCGAAAATGCTTTTAACGGAAAAGTTTTCTGTTAAAAGCATTTTCGGAACAGACGTCTAGATTGGCAGGATGCTTTTCCACAAATGCACTTTTTTGCGGAAAAGTGTCCATGGCCAATCTAGACGTGGTTTTCCACAAAAAAGCTCCCATCACCATTTTCGCAATCGGGGCTTTTTTGCGGAAAACTACTGTGCTGTCTACACTGGTCCTTTTGCGCAAAAGTCTTTTGGAAAAAGACTTTTGCCCAAATGGGAGCAGCATAGTTTTTCCGGAAAAGCACTGATGATTTTACATGAGATCGTCAGTGCTTTTCCGGAAATTCAAGCGGCCAGTGTAGACAGCAGGCAAGTTTTTCCGCAAAATCATCTGATTTTGTGGAAAAACTTGCCAGTCTAGACACAGCCTGGGGGTTTTCAATGAAAATTTGAAAATTCTCATAAAAGAAATTTCATAGAATCACAGACTACCTGAACTGGAAGGGACCACGAGGGGTCATCGAGTCCAGTCCCCTGCCCTCATGGCAGGACCAAACACCATCTAGACCATCCCGGACAGGTGTCTGTCCATCTTGCTCTTCAATATCTCCATGGATGGAGATTCCGCAACCTCCCTAGGCAATTTATTCCAGTGTCTCACCACCCTGACAGGTAGGAAGTGTTCCCCAAATGCCCAACCTAAAACTCCCTTGCTGCAATTTAAGCCCATTGCTTCTTCTGCTATCATCAGAGGTTAAAGAGAAGAACCCCCTTTTAGACACTTTTCAGACCAAACTCTGGACAGGTGTCCACCCAGGTGGGGAAAATCCGAGCTAGGGAATCTGTTTAAAGACATGAGGGTGGAGGGGACAGGAGGGGCAGACGAGGTATGGACATGGAAGGATGATGTTGGCACAAGAGGAAGTGGGGTAAACGAGGCAGGGAGGGGTCATGGTGGAAATGAGGTGTCTGTCTGTAGGGCCTGTCAGACTACGTGGTTTGGTTTGATCCTGGGCAATCCCCCATCGGGAGGTTCCCCGGTGGGTCGACTCAATGCTAGCTCCTTGTGGTTAGCCGGCCGGGAAGATGTTGCAGAGGCTATCAGACTGATTTCAATCAATATCAGGGAAGCGCCGACCCAGCCGCACTCCAGATGGGTCTGAAAATCAGGGGAGTTAAAGCCAATTGACTCTGTGTGTCGCTCTCAGATGAACTCTCCCGGAGAGGGCTCCTGGACATTAGTTTGGTGCCATATCCATGAGGCTGTGCCGAGAGCCTGTGTCTGGTATTTGTACTGGGCGCCTCCCACCCAGAGCAGGGCGCATGTTGTGCCGGACGCGACAGAGACTCTGACCGAGACCAGGGCCCTGTTGGGTTGGGAGCTGTCCAGACTGTGTCCCAAAAAGTTTTAATTTCCTGACAGCCCAGGGAAAGGGACAAGAAACTAGAATGCCAGGAGTCCTGGCTCCCAACTCCCTGTCCTGTGCTAATCACTGGACCCCACAAGCAAGCTGGGGAGAGATTCCCAGTCCCTATTTAAAATCCCCTTCCCATGTCCCTGTCCTGTTCTCACTTTCTTTCTGTGTCTCTCAGGGGCTTTATATCGGCACCAGCTCCAGCTTCCTCATCCCACCTCCAAACCCTCCTCTAGCTGAGTCCTGGGAACCAGCCATTCTCCTGACAGATGCGTCTGACTCTGGGGAGGAGCTGGGATTTGCAAGCAGCCCAGAGAGCTCTCTGCTCTCTTCCCCACAATCCCTGATCCCCCTCCCCCACCCCACTCACCAGCCCCAGTCCTGGGGGGCAGGAGAAAGGCAACAGGCAGCAGGATCAACATCAGGATCAGCATCGTCTCCGTCTGGGGAAAGTGACGGGGTTTGAGCCTCAGCCCCGGAGGCTTTATAGAGCCAGCGGCAAGCTCCAGAGCACGTACGCTCTCCCTTTGTGGGGCCCTGAGAAACCTCAGGATCACACTACTGATATGTGTGGGGCCAAGGGAGCGAGCTGATAGCTGGAAATCTCTCTCCTCCGGGAAAGTCCCTCTGGGACAGGGATATCCCCGCAACCATCTGGGAGCAGGGCACCCTAGTCTGGTGCCCAGCACACCAGGCACCAGGCCCCGCTGGAGCTCACCCATCTCCTCTGCTCCAGCAGCTCCTCTGGTGGAGAACGCGGGCGATGCTGAGTCACTCGCTGGCTTGGCTCAGCTCCCCGCTTCCTGCCCAGAGCGTGTCTCGCAGCTCTGACCAGAGGATGGGGAACTGGCTGTGGGTTCCTGGAGCCCGGCCACAGATCCCACGGCAGAATCACTCCCAGGGGGTGGGGAGCACATAGTCCTTGTGGTGGTGGATCTTGGGGGGGAGAGGGGGAGGACAGATGTCATGGTGATGGGGACAGAGAAGACCCTCTTGAGAGACTGTGAGAGGTGCGCTCCTCTGTTTAACTGAGGAGCGAACGTCCCCTCCCACCAGGGCTGACTGCTGGGAAATCTGTGGGCTCCAGGACATGGCTTAAAATTGTCCTGCCCATTTCTCGGTCAGACCCCTGGAAAGTCATAGTGTTTTCCGTAAGGCTCCAGCCTCAGGAGTCATCAGTGAATCTCGGATTTTTTATAGAAATTGGACAGTTTGAGCCAAGGAGGCTATCCGGGGGGGGGGGGGGGTCTATGAGACCAGGGCAGGAGGAAAACGAAATCACTAGGTTTCAGCTCGTGGAGAAGCATCGGCCCATGCTGCCAGAGAGGGGAATGCAGGAGGGGACCTTTCCCTACCAGGACCCAGATGTGGGAGGCTGACTGGATTGAAGGGGCAGGGAACCCTACAACCCCTCATCTGAGGCCTGGAACCCACAGGTCCACCCCTGCACTAAGTCGTTCTAAATCCCCTTCTGCATCTCCCGCTGGGGTCGTGTCCCCTCCTCCTCCTGTGAGTGAAGCACCAGCCACATTCACCACCACACCAGTGCAGGAGTGAAGAGATTTTCCATGGGCTGCAGGGCTGCCTGGGTTCAGCTCCAAGTAGGCCTCGATCCAGCTGTGCATTCTATGGCTCCAGTGGTGCATTCCATGGCTCCAGTGGTGCATTCCATAGCCCCAGCTGTGCACTCCATAGTCCCAGCTGTGCAGTGCTCTGGGCCATGGGCCGTTCCTCACCGAGTGGCCTTATCCCCACAATATTAACTGTGAGAAAGAAGCCGGCCCAGAGCTCCCTTGAAGACCCGGATGTTTCTGTGGGTCTCAGCCAGAAGCCACATCCCTCCCACACAGCCTGTGTGGGTGTCCCCTCGGCTTTTGGGGGGAGGGGAGTCCATGCAGTTATTTCCTGCCCATTGGCCATGTCTGCAGAAGGGTAGGGTGAAAGTAACTCACATTTCTTACAGGTACTCTCACATTTCTTACAGGTACTCTCATATGGCAACCACCCTCCCCCTGTTGGGCACATCACATTGCACCAGCTTCCTGTCACCTTTGCATGTGACACATCCTCACTGGGTCGTCACTTCCCTGTCACAAACGCGTCTACTGGGGCTCACAAGCTTCCAAGCCACTGCCCCTAGCTCTGGGCTCCCAGGACAGGCTCTTGGGGTCACACCTGCTATGGGGCGCTTTTCCTGGGTGTCCTAGATTGATGCTGAGACTCAGCACACACGCACCGTCCCTCCTCGGGGTGGGCCTAGAACTCCCGTTCCCTGCTCTTCCCCATTCCCCATCTGGAGCTAATTCAGCACTTTGTGGTGAGGACAGAGGAATTCACTCTGGAGCCGATGGGAGGGAGCTCAGGAGGCTGGAGAGCCAGTGTGAGGGGAGGAGAGTGGAGGTGCAAGGCAGGATCAGGCTAAGATGCAGGCGGAGATGAGGTAGGATGGAACCTGACATTGGTGGAGAGGCGGGTGGAGGGTTTCCTTTGGTCTGTGGAACATCACCCAGCCTGCGGTGAGGAGAGAAGCCTGCTTTGGATCGGGACACACTGGTTAGACAGTGTTTCTCAACCAGTGGTACGAGTCCCCTGAGGGGTACTCAAGAGACGTTTGGGGATACGTCCCCACAACTGAAAACTGGAGAAAACTGAATTTTTGTTTTGTTTTACGGCGCTTTATTATTTTTTGTACTTTTTACACCCAAAAAACATCATCGCCTGCCCAGCTATGATTAAGTTGATCAAACAAATGTGTTGAAAAGACGTCGTATTCCTGAAACCTGGAGGTATTGGGAGTACTTAACTTTTTTTTGAAAAAGGGGTACTTTATCAAAAAAGGTTGACACACCCTGGGTTAGAACACGTGGGATGGAATTAAACTGATAGCCACAGGAGAGGGTAAAAAGACAAGAAATGCCTCTCAGCACCACATTGAGAAAAAATGATGCAAGAAACCCAAGGACCTGAAGAGAAAATATTCTGAACTTGCCCCTGCTCTACACCTAGGAGTTTGGGGACCACGTTGGAGGAATTGAAATTGATCCTCTAGGAACAACCATTTGGTGCAGTCGTTGTGACTGGCATGTGGTGGGCCCACGCCCATGAGTGGGTGGACAAAATCCACAATTTCCACCTGGTCGGGAAGGATGAAGTAGACGAAAGGGGATGGGGACGCCCGGTCATTATCAGAAACGGCACCACGTGTTTCTGAAGCAGAGGTAACACCACAGAAAAGGGTTCTGAGGGTGCGTGGAGCTACGTCCTACCAGAAACAGCACAGGAGGGTGAGACATAGTGGCTGTGTCTAGACTGGCAAGTTTTTCCGGAAAATCATCTGATTTTGCGGAAAAACTTGCCAGCTGTCTATACTGACGGCTTGAATTTCCGCAAGACACTGACGATCTCATCTAAGATTGTTAGTGTTCTTGCGCAAATACTATGCTGCTCCCATTTGTGCAAAAGTCTTTTTCCAAAAGACTTTTGCGCCAAAGGGCCAGTGTAGACAGCACAGGACTGTTTTCTGCAAAAAAGCCCCGATGGCGAAAATGGCGATCGGGGCTTTTTTGCAGAAAACCGCGTCTAGATTGGCGACGGACGCTTTTCTGTAAAAAGTGCTTTTGCGGAAAAGCATCCTGCCAATCTAGACGCGGTTTTCCGAAAATGATTTTAACGGAAAACTTTTCTGTTAAAAGCATTTTCGGAAAATCATGCCAGTGTAGACGTAGCCATAGTGGCTTGTATTCTCACTGGTAGTCGCTGTTGGCCAGTGTTTCTTAAGCTGTGTTCCACAGCACACCGGAGTGCCAAGAGGCAGTCGGACAACAACAGAAGCCTTGGAGAACAACAGAATTCAAAATGGCCACTCTTAAAGGGAGAGGTGCCTTTTTTTTTGGCTCAATAATTTTCCCTGACCCCTTTTTTCCTAAATAACTTTTACCCTGATCCTTTTCCCCAACCTTTTTTTTTCCTCAACCAAAAATCCTTGGTGTTCCTCATTAAAAAAAATATTGGGTGGTGTTCTTGGGTCTTAAAACGTTAACGCAACACTACCATAGGCACTCGATTTGCTTTGTTGTGATACTGACTGTCCTGTGCTGCTCTGGAGTGATTCTGTGTGTGTCTGTGTGTCTGCGTATGTGTGTCTGTGTGTGTGTGGCACTTGGGTAAGAACTCCTGAGGGAAGGCCCATAGGGAATGGTCCAGGCCGGCCTATCACCTGATCCAAGGGGAAAATGCAACCAGTGATCAAGATAATACGTTGGCCCAGGAAGCAGGACAGAACAGGTGGTGGGGCTGCCGAGAGGGCTGTGACCAGTGGCTAGGTGTGTGAGTTAATTTTCAGCCAGCTTGGGTAGAGGGGTGTCTAACTGACTTGGGGGGCTGGGCATGGGTGCTGGCTCTGGGCCCCTGTCAAGGCTGTTCCCCACTCTGGAATGATGAATGCAGAAGCAACCCCAAAACCTGATCTCTCCAGGCTTTGGTACAAAAACTCCCCCCAGAATCCTAATACCCGACTTTGGAGAATAAAAACCGCAGGTAAGAAACCAGTAGAAAGATCAGTCCTAGAGTAAAACCAGGACACAAAAGTGAACCATTATCAGGTTAATTTAAAAAGAAAGAACTTTTACAGTAAAACGCCAATAGTCCGGCATCCAATAGTCCTGCACTCCTGATAGTCCGGCATCAAAATAGCAAGAGCCTAGTGAGTGAGCTTCGGCAAAAAATGAGTCACAAGGTTACACCGGCAGCAGCTGAATTGAGCAAAAAGGGTAAAAAAGGCTTAAAAAACTAAAACATTACAGTATACGGTATGTACAATAAAAAGGGTTACGAACACTTTATATACAGTAATTAATATATACAGAATGGCTGTGTCTACACTGGCCCCTTTTTCGAAAGGGGCATGCTAATTTTCAACTTCAGAATAGGGAAATTCGCGGGGGATTTAAATATCCCCCGCGGGATTTAAATAAAGATGTCCGCTGCTTTTTTTCCAGCTTGGGGAAAAGCCAGAAAAAAGCGTCTAGACTGGCCCGATCCTCTGGAATAAAGCCCTATTTCGGAGGATCTCTTATTCCTACTACCAAGTAGGAATAAGAGATCCTCCGTTGGAACAGTCTGTAATAATTAGCCGATTTTGGACATGTCCATAAAAAAATGTCGGTGTCGGTAAATTTAGTAAAAGTGCAATAAAATGTCAAAAACCAGCAATTATTCCAGAGCAATTTTATGTCTTCCGTGCTGCGTCAGCCATTTCACTGCAGGGCAGCCGGAATTGGACGTTTTCCTTGTTGATTTAGCTCAAGGGTTGAGGGGACGTCACGGGAAAACTTCCAGGACCATGACTAACTAAATGAAAGGGTGTTAAATAGCATGTCGCTCTAGTGGTGGATGAACGACAATGACGACTTTCCGTTTTTGGCCATTTATGTCGTCTTAATATAGTACAAAAATTATGTCTGTAAAAAAATGTGTCTGTCCGTACATTTTTCCCATTTTGTTTGGGAATGAAATTTCTGTGGGTTGGTAACTCCACTTTCCGTTGGGCTTGCCGGCACTGGGAACAGGTGTGCTTGGAACATGAGGTGACCCTGGAGGGACTAACACCTGGGACAGGAGTAGTGAACCTTGAACAGGCTGTAGGTTTAACATGATGGGTTGTCACCCCTAGGGGTGCCATGTGGGAGCTACAGTCATCTTGGCCTCTCTCACACTGCCTGGGGACAGCCAGAAGGTGGCACCACACACCCGTGGCACCACACACCCATCCTAAGCCGCCTCCCCCTCACCACTCAAACACCTGCAGCAGCCAATCCGCCCTCTTGCCAGACTCATCTCCCCCACGGACCCACCGGAGTATGAGCTGAGTGGTCGTGTGCGGTACAAGGAAGTGTGCAGTATCCTAAAATCCAGCTCCTCCTTCAGTGCAGAGAGGAAGGAGCAAGAAGCTTTGCCCCTTGAGATAAAAATCTCCCGCACGTCTCGCTGACTCAAGGGTGTGGAGAAAGCAAAACCAAAGCATCTGAACTCCCGAGGATGGATGTTCAGTGATCACGTGACAGAAAACAGATCCGAGCCGATTTCCGAGCATGTAGACACAACCACGAACGTAGCTGAACATACAAAACGTGTTGGGTACGAATGGAGCAGCTTGTTATCGTGAGAGATGAGATCAGCGCGCTGCAGATACTTACATAGAATCCCAGGGCTGGAAGAGATCTCAGGAGGCATCCAGTCCAGCCCCCTGCCCAAGGCAGGACCAATCCCAACTAAATCATCCCAGCCAGGGCTTGGTCAAGCCAGGCCTTAAAAACCTCTAGGGATGGAGACTCCACCCCCTCCCTAGGGAACCCAGCCCAGCGCTTCCCCTCCCGCCTAGGGAAATAGTTTTGCCTAATCTCCAACCTAGACCTCCCGCAATGTAACGTGAGACCGTTGCTCCTTGTTCCGCCATCTGCCCCACTGAGAACAGCCTCTCTCCAGCCTCTGTGGACCCCCCCTTCAGGGAGTTGCAGGCTACTCTCAAATCCCCCCTCACTCTTCTCTTCTGCAGACTGAACAAAGTGAAATCCCTCAGCCTCTCCTCTCCTCTCCTCTCCCCCAAGTCACCTGCAGGGGGTCGCCCCCCAGGCTGCTGTGTCTCACCACACACACATGCTCTGCGGGGCAGCCCCTCTCTTCCCCAGCTCAATTGACACCTGGATGTGGAATGTGGGGTCCGCATTAGGCAGTACTCCATGGGTCAGCTGCTCCCCCTGGGCCACCAGCCCCCACCTCCGCTCCCAGGTCACCTCGATATTGTGGGGGTAGAACCCCATCACATGGCAGATGAAGTGGTACGGCCGGGCCTGGGTCACATGGGCTGTGGGTTGAGCTGGGGGAAGAGAGAAAGGGTAATTGGTCACAGGGCCTGGGAGAACAGGGGGCTGCAGGTTGGGGCTGAGGGTCACTGGTAGAGCGCTCACCTGTCTGCTGAGCGGAGAAGGGTGCAGTGATCCCAGTGAAGGTGCGGCATTGCTGCGCTGTGTGGACGTTCATCACATCAAAACTTGCCTCTTTCTCGTTCCAGAGCTCCGCCACTGGCCAGGCCGCCGGGTGCACCGAAACCCAGCGGTTCTGCTCTGACTGGTACCACAGCACGTCCTCCCCATTGAGGGCATATCTGGCGATGACTCGGGCAGCACCGGTGGCATCGTGCATGTCACAGTAGGGCTCTGCAAGGGGAGGGAAAGTGGGTGCCAAACAACCTCGCCACTAAGCCCTGAGACGTGGCAGGAGGCAGAGACGGAGCAACGTTCTCCCATGCACAGAGACCGGGAGTCCTCATTCCCAGCCCTCCAGCCCGTACAACCCTTCAGACCCGGCTCCTCCCCCGGAGCAGAGGAGTTCTGCCTCCCAGCCAGCCTGCTCTAACTACTAGACCCCACTCCCCTCCCTGGGCTGACATAGAACCCACGGGTCCTGGCTCCCATAACCTCTCCCCCACTCTGATCATTAAGCGGCTCCCAGCCATCCTCCCCTCCCCCTGTGGTCCCTTCCCTGAGATATCCATGGTCTCAGCTCCCTCCTGGCTTCTTGGAGCTGCCTGACCACCCCCTTCCTGAGCCACACCGAGCACTGGGGACCCAGGACTCACCGGCCTGTGGGGAGCTGGTCTTTATCTCCTCCACCAGGGCCCGGTACTCGGTCTCCACCCAGGAGTCCCAGGCCCGGTACCAAGCGCCAATCTCGCTCCAGAACTGCTGGTCTTCTGGGCTGTACCTGTTGCGAGGATTCAATCTGTCTGTGTCACTATCATAGGCCGCGAGCACCAGGGAATTCACCCTCAGCACACTCAGCCGCTTGGGTGACATGAGCTGGAAAGAGGAGAGACGGTGCAGCCCTGCGGGAAGGAGATAGCCATGGGGAAGGGGACCCAGGCATCTGGGGGGCCCCACGGCACCCAGCCCTGGAGGCGTGAGACTGGGGTGGGGAAGGGGACCCAGATGTCCAGGACAACAGGGGGCACTTACCTGCCCAGGTGACATAGCAGAAAGAGAGTGGAACAGGATTAATCCCAGCAGCCATTGTTCTAAAGGGGGTCTGTCTGGTGAACTCTGGGGCTGCCGACCCCAGGGCTGAACTCTGCTGCTCTGACAGGAAACTCTAGAGAGGAAACCCGGATGAGCGGAGCGGTGTTCGGTAAAGGGAAGGGACGTTCTCTTGTCACCGCTCTGCTCACCGTGTCTCCAGAACCCTCCCTCCTCACCCCCCAGCGCACTGAAGGCTGAGTCTCGCCTCTTGCTGCTTCCCAGCGATCTCTGTTACAACATCTTGATCTTAGGGGAGGGTTTCGGTGAGCCCAGCAAAAACAGCCCCCCGCTGCTCATCCACAGCTGAGACCTTTGTTTTGAACTATCCGGAGACATGGGACTTGGTGGAAGGATGGAAAGGGCAGCACAGATACAGGCAGAAGACTCGTGGCTGGGGAGGGGTGGGCAGGGAGCTGGCACTGGCCGTGTTTAATATCTGTAGTTTACTCACCAACAGGGGAATGTTCTGCCCCGATCTCAAGACATCATGGGGGCCCCCCAGGACATGTCGGGTGGAGGATGGGCACCTTGCCTACTGGAGGAGAACAATGTCCAAGGGATGTTGCAACACCCAACGATTTCTGATCATTGCTGCCGTTGGTTTTGGATTTTCTACGGTGTTGCAAAGGGCTCGTGAAAGCACAACTGATCTGTTTTTTGCTTCTTTTTAAAGGTAGCCACACGCTCCCGTAGGAAAACCACCGGGGCTCGAGTTCTGCTCCAAGTGAGTAAGATGATCCGCTGGTGGGTTGTAACATTTCTATGGAAATGCCTTAACTGTGTCAACAGTAAAAGGGAGGAAGACGTTTTTCTACCGTTGTCCAATCTGGGTGCACAGCCAAGGCAGAGAGAAGAGCTGGCTGCTCCTTCCTGTTCTACGCCACAGACCGGGGCTTTCACTTTCGTTCAGCTGCAGAGGAAGCGGGGGAGAGCCGGCCAGCTTTGTTGGCGTCCAAACGGCTCCACTGTCGTTTCCTGTCTTGTTGGACCCAGGGAAGAGGCGCAGGCCCTGGGCAATTCCGGGTCCCAGGGATGGACAGTGAATGGGACGGTAGAAGGACGGGGGTGGAATCCCCAACAGCTGGACCTGGGGAAACTTTCTTCCCAGTGTCCTACGGTCTGGGATTCCATGGAACACTTTTTCCTGCAAACTTTTACCGGCCACAGAGATTGTAACTGTCAGCCCTGACCCCTGGCTTCCCCCAGCTGTCTCCCTCTCCCCCCCACCCACCCCACCAGGGCCATCTCCATAGCTGCTTCAGAATTTGTTCTCCAGCCCCCACCCAGCCCCTCCCACAAACTCCAGGAGTTTCTCCCCCTTGGCCTTTGGGAGGGTGGAGCAGAATAAATGGCAGGTTTTGTAGCTGGGTCCGGACCCTGCCGGGCAATGTCTCAGCACTGAGGAAGTCCCTCTCCCCCGGCCAGGGATAACCAGGTGCCCTAGGAACCAGCTAGGATCTGCTGAATATTTCTTTTAAAAAAGGCATTTCCAGACAACCGGCCAGGAAACTAGGACTGGACACAAAGGTCCGTGAGCCTGCAAAGTCTGTAACTCAGGGCCCAGTGGGCAGAGCCGCCGACAGGGAGGTAAAACTAGAACCTGCACCCTTGATTCCCACCTCTCCCCAAATCCATCATGGGAACAGCCGTGTCCTGTGTACAAAGCTGTCCCCAGAAGGGTGCAGAACCCGGGACAATTCTCCTCCATCCCACGCCCAGCCCCTGCTCCGAGCCCCCTTCCCAGTCACACTGTTGGAGGCTGGATGCATGAAGTGGACTGGGGCCGGTGAGTGTGGGTCCATGTCCAAACCCTACAGCCACAAGGTTTGCTCTGCACTCCTGGGTGTCACAAGAGGGTGCTGTGGTCCAGTTCATCAAGCCGTACCACAATACGCATTTAGGGTACATCTAAACTACAGACTTTTGTCGACAGAAGTTTTGTCAACAGATAGGGTATGTCTAGACTACAGGGTTTTGTCGACAGAAGTTTTGTCAACAGATAGGGTATGTCTAGACTACAGACTTTTGTCGACAGAAGTTTTGTCAACAGATAGGGTATGTCTAGACTACAGACTTTTGTCGACAGAAGTTTTGTCAACAGATAGGGTATGTCTAGACTACAGACTTCTGTCGACAGAAGTTTTGTCAACAGGTAGGGTCTGTCTAGACTACAGGGTTTTGTCGACAGAAGTTTTGTTGACAGATACTGTTGACAAAGCTTCTGTCGACAAAGAGCGTCTAGACTACATCCAGTTCTGTTGACAAAGCAAGCCGCTTTGTTGACATAACAGTGTGGACGTAAAGAACAATGTAGATGCAATAATGCCCTCTATCGACAGAACTCTGTCGATAAAAGGCGTTATTCCTCGTAGAATGAGGTTTACATTCGTCGACAAAACTGCTGAGTTTTGTCGACGTTATGTCGACATAACTCAAAGGCAGTGTGGACGCAGGTATAGTTTTGTCGACAAAAGTCCAGTTTTGTCGACAAAACCCTGTAGTCTAGACACACCCATACTGTCGACAAAGCTTCTGTTGACAAAGAGCGTCTAGACTAAATCCAGTTCTGTCGACCGAGCAAGCTGCTTTGTCGACATGACAGTGTAGACGCAAAGGACAGTGTAGATGCAATAACGCCTTCTATCGACAGAACTCTGCCGACCAAAGAATGAGGTTTACAGCTGTCATAGAATGAGGTTTACCGCCGTCGACAAACCTGCTGAGTTCTGTCGACGTTATGTCGACAGAACTCAGCCGCAGTGTAGACGCAGGTCTAATTTCGTCGACAAAAGTCCACTTTTGTCGACAAAACCGTGTAGTCTAGACACACCTTTAGTTCAGTGTTTACAGGAGAAAAGAGACTTCCACAGTATCTTAAACATTCCTCTCCCAGGTTTTACTGCAGGCAATTCAGGAGCAGTTTTAAAAGCACTTTATATGTATATGGCTATTTAGTACTAAGCAATTAAAACAGTATTAAAAGGCAGCACAAGCATTACAAGGTAATATTTAAATGGAATAATTATCAATCTAAATCTAACCCTTAACCCAATGTAGCACTGTGACGTAGCGGGGGTACCTTGCTGGTGGCTATGCTGGGCAGTAGGCTGTGGGTGACCCCCACTGGCTGCTGTCTGCAGCACGGCCCAGCAGGGTAGGGGATGAGTCACTATGCAAAGAGGGTCTCTCAACCTGTCCGACCAGCTACCCCCCCAGGGAGAGAAACAAAGGAAGGTGGATGCCGCCCTGGCTGGGGGGCAGGGATGGAAGAAAGTTAGTTTCGGTCCAGAAGCAGGGGAGAAAGAGCTAGGGAGGGGGCTGGGATTGTAGGGCCCAGCCACCTCCCCCATCTCAAGGGGGGGCACTGAGACCTCCTAGCCCCAGTTCCTGTAACCAGATTACATCTATGCTGTGCTGTATCCTGGAGAAGCAATAAACTCCCTCTATTCTACTGGCTGGTGGAGTCTGTTCGTGCCATTACGGGGGTGCAGGAGACCAGAAACCCCAACGCGCCGTCACAAGCACCCTCATTCTTAATTCAGTTTAACACACACTCACTCATACACCCATCCCACTCACCCTCTGGGGCTGGCCAAGCCCCAGGTAATGTGGGTTAATTTGGTGGAGGCGGAATTCTGACGTGCACGTCACCGCAATATGCTGAATCGATGGACCCCAACTCGTGGGGCAAATTGGTGAGCTATATAACCCCTCAGGGGAGGGGAAATTGGTCCATGTGGCGTGATATCCATTGGTTACACACAGTCTGAGTCCGGGTGGGATGATGTCCGTAGGTTGTCCCTCCTTCTGCCGGTGTTCTCACGACTGATCTTGGAGCATCCTGCTTACACCACCCAATTCTGGTTGCCTCACCACTAGTGATAAACCATAGAATGTCCTTGACTGGGCCTCTCCCTTGTTACTTCTTCCTATCTGGGAATGTTGCCTCCTCCGGTACCATTTTGTCTCCTCAGCACACAGACCCAGTTCTCTTATTTCACACGGTCCTTTCTCTCAAAGTTGTGAACAAGTCCATAATCCTTTGGGGCACTGGCTCAAACCTTAGTACGGCCTCTCTTCAGCTCACTTACTGTTAATTCACTCATGCCAACCAGTCATGCTACCCATGATTCGTGACATGGGGACACCCAAAACACCCGCCTTAGGGTGGGTGCCCCAAACCGTTCAGTGGACGTGTGGGCTCTGCCTTCATACAAGGAGACAGATGATGCTACAGAAAACGTCTGTACCTTTGAGGTGGGGTGTGACTCATGTGATTCCCGAAGACATGAAATTTGGTATTTTGGTCATGGAGGGAACTGATAAACTGCATCATCTAGTCAATGACGCGCCAATTCAGGGGGCTCTCCATGGCTCTCCATCCAAAGACATGGTTTGGAAGCAATTTCAGATGACCCCTCTTGATGGACAAGAGGAGGGTTGGCCAACACTAGGTGATGAAAGGGTTAAACTCAGGTCGGTAGAGGGTGTTGGCAGGGAGCCAGGATAGCCAATGGCAGAAGGTGTTGAAATTGAAATTGGAAGATAAATCTGCTCTTTTCTTTGTGTGTGTTTTAAGCCAGGAGCTGAGGGAACAAGATGAATTGTACCGAAGGGTATGTCTACCCTAGCTCGTTAGTTCGAGCTAGGTAGGCAAATGAGGGCAAGCGGGGTTGCAAATGCAGCCCGGGATTTAAATACCCCGGGCTTCATTCGCATGTTCCCGGGCGCCGCCATTTTTAAATCCCCCTTAGTCCGAACTCCGTGCCCGCGGCTACACGCGGCACAGAGTAGGTAGTTCGAATTAGGATCTTTAATTCGAACTACTGTTACTCCTCCAGTAGTTCAAATTAGAGATCCTAATTCGAACTACCTACTCCATGCCGCGTGTAGCCGCGGGAACAGAGTTTGCACTAAGGGGGATTTAAAAATGGTGGCGCCCGGGAACATGCAAATGAAGCCCGGGGTATTTAAATCCCGGGCTTCATTTGCAACTCCGGTTGCCCTCATTTGCCTACCTAGCTCGAACTAATGAGCTAGTGTAGACAGACCCAGACTGAACTCCCAGGCCTACAAGGAATACTCCTGGGTTAGGGGCTGCGTGAGCAAAGTGATAATTGAGGGGGGTCCGTCTGAGAGGCTGTCACCCCCCGCAAAGTCGCCCTCCATCTGGACTCCTCCAAAGCATGGGAAGAGATGTTGCTTCAGTCTTGGCAGGGATTCACAGCCAGGCTCCTGCCTGCAGCCTCCACATTATCTCTTCTATCCAGGGGATGAACGCGGAGATTTTCGTGTAGACAGCTGGAGCTTTGGTCGGCCCCCAGGAGACGATGCCCTGGGCTGTCCCGCCACACACAAGGGGGCCCCCGGAGTCGCCCTGCGAAACCAAACAAGACACAGATGGGTGCTTTGCCTGGGCCTGCGACACCTGACAACCTCCCGGTCTCTGCTTGGCCCAACAGAACTCAGGCCCCCTCCCAATGTCCTGTCCTGCTGGTTTCTGCCTGCCGCTGAGACAAAACCAGAAGTTTGCCCGTTGATGTGTACAGTGCCTGGCGCAGCAGGGACTCATGGCTACTGGCCACTCCTTACGGGAACTCCAATGGCTTCATCCATCACAGCCGCTTATCCAGAGAGGTGGAGGTCAGGAGGGGAGGTACCTGTGCAGAGTCGTAAAACTGGCCTGGGTCCCCCACACACATCATGGTGGAGGGGTCGTAGCGACGATACAGCCAGTCCGGATTCCTCGGACATGCGGCGTCTGACATCACCACCACGTCCACCTCCTGGAGCGTGTCTGGATAAACCAGAGCATCTGGCCAAAAACTACCCCAGCCGGCGACAGTGCACAGGGTTCCTGGCTTCACTTCCTCATTAGCACGGGGCAGGTTGATGATACCCACAGAGCTGTTCAGCTCCGCATCCTCGTCCAGCTGAGAGACAGGAACGATGGAATTCAGTCTGAGGCCCACAGTCAGTACTGAAACTACAAATCCACTAACTATGGGATGGGATGGGGGCGGTACCTGCAGCAGTGTGAGGTCACTGGGGTGGGGGATGGGATGGGGGCGGTACCTGCAGCAGTGTGAGGTCACTGGGATGGGGGATGGGATGGGGGCGGTACCTGCAGCAGTGTGAGGTCACTGGGGGCGGGGGATGGGATGGGGGCGGTACCTGCAGCAGTGTGAGGTCACTCGGGGTGGGGGATGGGATGGGGGTGGTACCTGCAGCAGTGTGAGGTCACTGGAGGTGGGGGATGGGATGGGGGCGGTACCTGCAGCAGTGTGAGGTCACTGGAGGTGGGGGATGGGATGGGGGCGGTACCTGCAGCAGTGTGAGGTCACTGGGGGTGGGGGATGGGATGGGGGCGGTACCTGCAGCAGTGTGAGGTCACTGGGGGTGGGGGATGGGATGGGGGCGGTACCTGCAGCAGTGTGAGGTCACTGGGGATGGGGGGATGGAGGGGGCGGTACCTGCAGCAGTGTGAGGTCACTGGAGGTGGGGGATGGGATGGGGGCGGTAACTGCAGCAGTGTGAGGTCACTGGGGGTGGGGGATGGGATGGGGGCAGTACCTGCAGCAGTGTGAGGTCACTGGGGGTGGGGGATGGGATGGGGTGGTACCTGCAGCAGTGTGAGGTCACTGGGGGTGGGGGATGGGATGGGGTGGTACCTGCAGCAGTGTGAGGTCACTGGGGGTGGGGGATGGGATGGGGGCGGTACCTGCAGCAGTGTGAGGTCACTGGGGGTGGGGGATGGGATGGGGGTGGTACCTGCAGCAGTGTGAGGTCACTGGGGGTGGGGGATGGGATGGGGGCGGTACCTGCAGCAGTGTGAGGTCACTGGGGGTGGGGGATGGGATGGGGGCGGTACCTGCAGCAGTGTGAGGTCACTGGGGGTGGGGGATGGGATGGGGGCGGTACCTGCAGCAGTGTGAGGTCACTGGGGATGGGGGGATGGAGTAGGGGCGGTACCTGCAGCAGTGTGAGGTCACTGGGGGTGGGGGATGGGATGGGGGTGGTACCTGCAGCAGTGTGAGGTCACTGGGGGTGGGGGATGGGATGGGGGTGGTACCTGCAGCAGTGTGAGGTCACTGGGGGCGGGGGATGGGATGGGGGTGGTACCTGCAGCAGGGTGAGGTCACTGGGGGTGGGGGATGGGATGGGGGCGGTACCTGCAGCAGTGTGAGGTCACTGGGGTGGGGGATGGGATGGGGGCGGTACCTGCAGCAGTGTGAGGTCACTGGGGTGGGGGATGGGATGGGGGTGGTACCTGCAGCAGTGTGAGGTCACTGGAGGTGGGGGATGGGATGGGGGCGGTAACTGCAGCAGTGTGAGGTCACTGGGGGTGGGGGATGGGATGGGGTGGTACCTGCAGCAGTGTGAGGTCACTGGGGGTGGGGGATGGGATGGGGGTGGTACCTGCAGCAGTGTGAGGTCACTGGGGTGGGGGATGGGATGAGGTGGTACCTGCAGCAGTGTGAGGTCACTGGGGGTGGGGGATGGGATGGGGGCGGTACCTGCAGCAGTGTGAGGTCACTGGGGGTGGGAGATGGGATGGGGTGGTACCTGCAGTAGTGTGAGGTCACTGGGGGTGGGGGATGGGATGGGGGCGGTACCTGCAGCAGTGTGAGGTCACTGGGGGTGGGAGATGGGATGGGGTGGTACCTGCAGTAGTGTGAGGTCACTGGGGGTGGGGGATGGGATGGGGGCGGTACCTGCAGCAGTGTGAGGTCACTGGGGGTGGGGGATGGGATGGGGTGGTACCTGCAGTAGTGTGAGGTCACTGGGGGTGGGGGATGGGATGGGGGCGGTACCTGCAGCAGTGTGAGGTCACTGGGGTGGGGGATGGGATGGGATGGGGTGGTACCTGCAGCAGTGTGAGGTCACTGGGGGTGGGAGATGGGACAGGGTGGTACCTGCAGCAACATGATGTCATTGTTAAGAGATGTATCATCATAGTGCGGGTGGGGGATCTGCCATTCCACGGGGATCACTTGCTGGCTCGGTTCCTGTTGTTTGATGTTGTGGGCTCCCAGGATGACGTTGATGCTGCTGCGAAAGCCGAGAGGGACACGTGGGGCGTTAGGGGAGGAGGTCGGACTCATGTTTTTCTGGTACCCAAATTCTGATCTTGGGGGGACAGGGCAGCCTGGGACTCTTTCTTCCCTCCCCTTTGGGCTTCGGCCTCGGCTCCCACCCAGCGAGCTAGATCGAGCCAGGGGTCCATACCCCTCCCCTGAAGAACTGCCCTGGAGCTTGGACCACTCCCTGCCCTGCCCTGGGCAAGGGGGCAAACCCTTCTGGGGTCCCTGGATGCACCCCCATTGATGTTCCCAGTGCTGGGGCTGAGCCGTGGGTTTCAGAGGCCCCTAGAGACTCGCTGATGCCCCCCAGAGCAGATCAGACACCTCGTTTCTGCTCCCCCAACCTGGCCACCCGCTGACCCCCACACTGGCACCAGAGCTGCCAGCTTCCTCTTTCCCTTTTGGCCCCACCCACCCCACATCCCAGCCCAGAGGCACTTGTCACATTACCAAATTGGAGGGAAGCAGCCAGATCGCTGCTGCACCCCTAGGTGGGGGTGTTGGCCCCAGAAATTGGTGCGGGGGGAGCCATGTGGGGTATTGAATGGGAGATTGTTGTTTGTTGATCTTATGTACGCTATTTGTGTGAGTGTATCATGTCTGTGTGTGTAGGTAGGAATCTGTAATCTGTGTGGAAGCTGAATATTTCTGTGAATGTGGTTAAGCATGGCTATGGACAGGCTGAGTAGCAAAGCCCTGTGGAACAATGGCTCTCAATAGGCTATGGACACACCCAAAGAATGGGGTTTGTCACCTGAGGGCAGCCAGCAGGAAACAGAGATTGGCCTCTGACCAGGTGACTTGCTGCATACCAGAAGAGGCCAGGAAGGGGGTATAAAGAGGCCATGTGGTCGATGCCATTTTGTTCTCAGCTCAGCACTTCATCCCAGAGGCAGCACTGCAGGGATCGAAGAGCCCGGAAGACCTGTGAACCCATCCTGATCGTAGGATGTGCAATAAGAACTTTTAAACCAGCAGCTGCAACATCTCTGCTAGAGCCTGCATCGAGGACTGGGAGATTCGGTGCATGTAACGTACTATTCTTTAACAACCTCACTCTCAGGCTTTTCTTTCCTGTAATAATAAGCCTTTAGATATAGATTCTAAAGGATTGGCCCAGCGTGATTTGTGGGTAAGGTCCAGAGGGTAAATTGACCAGGGATCTGTGGCTGGTTTCTTGGAACCGGACAGAATTTGTTCGGGGTAGGTGGGATTGGGTGCTAGGACCCCCCCACCGGTGTATGAGGCCCGGGGCCATCTGGGGCACTGATATTGCTGGGGTGTCGGAGGGGTTTTGCTCGGGAGGCTTCAGGCAGGCAGCTGAAGCGCTCTGTGGGACTGGTTTGTGGCCTGTTTGGAGAGGTCACCAGTCGGGGGCTGTAAGGAGCCCTGGATTCGAGCAATTCGCCCTGAGCGGACGCCCTCAGCTGTGCCCAGACACGGCCCGGTCCGTCACAGCACTTACTCTCCCTGGCAGTGAGCAGCCGTCAGCACAAAGTTCTTCGCCACCAGGAACCCGCCGCAGAAAGACTTGTTTTTCCCATTTTGTATGTCCAAATAAGCCATGTAGGGTCTGGAGTGGGGCTTGGCTTCCCATCCTCTGATGATCTCACCTGGGGGGAGAACAGGGCCACAGAAAGAGCTTCCTCGTCTCCTTGGACAGGGACCGATCCCTCCATCCCTCAGTGGAACCTCCCCAGCCTCATCCCTTGCCCTTGCGATGCTCTCCCTCAGGGCTCCTGGGCGTAGATCCCTGCCCCCTGCTCAGAAACCTTCCCCTGCTGCTTGTCTAAAATACTGTGGGGAAACTCAGCGTTTCCACCTGGTTGTGGGGAATGTTCCTGTGACAAGTGGCAGCATTTGCTCCCTGGAAGAAAACCTGCTCTGGGATTTCTCCCTTGGAAAAATGTAAAAAGTCACCAGACGCCCAGTGGCCCGGCAGCGGAATCTTAGAACGTTTGATGCCTCACGTATTTTACCAGGACAATAATGATCAGCGCATTATGAGTTTTCAGCTGATCCCTCACAAAGCAGGCTGTGCTTAAAATGTGTCTCAGTCCTCTACAAGGGGTGAACATGGGGTACAGCCTGCTACAAAACACTAGACATCACCCACTGATCCCAATCCCGGAGAACTCCCCATTCCCCCCAAAGTCCCAGAGGTCCCGATCCCTAACATACTCACCAGCCTGAGCCCCCGGGGAAAGGAGAAAGGCAGTGGAGAGCAGGAGCACGAACTGAACCTGCATATCCAGAGGTAGGACAGGGACAGCGCATGTGCTGCAGGCCTGGGGCCTTTATAGACTCATCTTGTGGAGAACACAGGGGCAGGAAACCTCAAGGTCACTCACACTCATCTACATGAAGGTGTGTTTCCAACCACAGCCGATCACGTGGGCTGGGGGGAAGGACAGGCCTTGCAACAGCCGGGGATCCTGCACAGCTGGCTGGCTACCGCTTGTCTGGATCCCTGCACAGCCAGCGGGATACTGGCTGTCTGGGTCTCTGCACAGCCGGCTGGAAGATGCACCACTGGATAGAGAAAACTCTAGTGGGGATGTTTCTAGCAGGGTCCAGAGCTGCTCCAGGTGCTGGATCACAGCTGGGCACATCTGGGGCTCAGACTCTATCCTGGGACCTACAGTGTATCTGCTTGGTGGGACCATCCAGGGAATCTCGCAGCTCAGGGCCGGCCTGTTCCCGGAGAGGGAATCTCTCCGCGCTTCCTGGCCAGCCGGGGATGGAAGAATAAGTGGGTCCCTGGCAGGCCCCGGCCGCTGGTGTTAGCTAAGAACTGACAAACTCATCACTTGAGACCAGGCTGCTCAGCTGGGTGTGCGTTTCCCTCACACTAGGGCCGTCCGCACCAACCCCATTTCCCAGCCAGACCCTGAGGTGCCAGGAAGTCGCCCCCATGCTCATCTCATTTCCAGGTCCCTGTGCCAGGCTGGGTGGGGGTGCATTTGGCTTTCTGCCATGGGCTGGGTTGGCTCGGAACAGCCACCCCCCCCCCCCAGATTCCCAGTGTGACTATCCGATGTGTTACCAGACTCATTTTGTCTGCAGCCTCTTCAAGTTGTGCCTCGGTACACGCCAGTTGTCACTGTGTGGGGGAGGCCGTGCTGGGGGTCCGGCCTGCAAACCACCAAGGCACATTGACACCTGCCTGTGAGGAAGCCGCGGGTGACACCTGCACCACGTGGAGGTGGGGTGTTGCATTTTGCACGCCAAATGCACCCCCCAGTTCTCTGCAGGCTGGCAGCCAGAGCCACCCGCTTCCGGGCCAGGAGGCACCATGAGGGCCTTCTAGCCTCACCCCCTGAATCCCCCAAAGCCAGAGCCCCCCAGTGATTTCTGCCTCTGCCACAGCCCCGAGTCAGATGTTCCCCACACACATGGTCCCATTTCCACCTTAGCACATTGCTCTCATTTGCAATGGGGCAGCCCCATGGCTGAGATCCCCCCCAGGGTACTGGGTGCTGCCCTCACCCACAGGCTGACCCCCAAAGAGTGTCCAGTAGAGACAAAAGGAGAATCATCCTTCACAATGTGCAGATGGGGAAACCGAGGCTCGGAGCAATTCTTCCTAAACCTGCTTCAGGAGCTGGCCTGCTCAGCTCCCCATCAGGTCCCCAGCCCAGCGACTCCTCCCACGAGATCCACAGGGAACTTGGGCTGAGCTGGGGAAAGGTCCCGGATTTCTTGGGTCCCCGCCCTGTGCCGTAGCCCCCTGGCCACCCTCATTATGTGGGGTCCCACAGGGGCATGTGGGGGCTGGGTTGCCCCCCTTCAGGCTGCCCTGAGATCCCCAGCCCCCTCGCTGTCACTGGAGGTGACTTGCCCCTGCAGGGATTCACATGGATGGGACAGGAAGCACCAATGGTCCATCCCTTCCTCCTTCCCACCTCTGCCATGGACCAGTCCTGGACTCTCCCACCCATCTCCCCAGTGACCTTGGAGCCCATCTGATCACCCCCTACTGCAGAGACCTGCAGGGTTCAGCTAGTCCAGCACCGGTAGGGAGGAGAGATGGATCTAGAAATGAAAGGTGTGGTTCTGGAGGGGTCCAGGATGGATGGCTGTGTATGGACACCCCTCTAGAACTGGTCCACTTGGTATCTGTAGCTGTCAGTGGATCTAGACAGGAATTGCTTCGTCGGCAGGAATCCTACATTGACCTAAGTGGACCCAGCAATGTCTTTGTGCATGTGCGTTGCTGAAGCGTGGTCCTTGAAGACTTCAGGAACGGCTTTCCGCGGACAATTGTGGATCTTCCCACAATATTCTTGCCAGCAAGTTAAGATGTGGATTGGATAAATGGACGGTCAGATGGATAGAAAGCTGGCTGGAAGGTCAGGCCCAGCAGGCAGTGATCAACAGCTCGATGTCAGGAAGGCGGTCGGTTTCTAGCGGAGTGCCCCAAGGATCGGTTCTAGGACTGGTTTTGTTCAATATCTTTATTAATGGTCCGGATGAGGGGATGGGTTGCACCCTCCCTTCTGGTTTTTCGAATGCCCTGTGTGGACAAAGAGGGAAAGGATGTTCTTCTTCACACAGCACACAGAGTCAACCTGTGGAACTCCTTGCCTGAGGAGGTTGTGAAGACTAGAACTATAACAGGGTTTTAACAAGAGTTAGATGATTAATGAAGGTTCGGTCCATCAATGGCTCTTAGCCAGGATGGGTAGGAACGGTGCCGTTAGCCTCTGTTTGTCTGGAGGTGGGTGACAGGGGAGGGATCACGTGAGGATTAGATTTGGAGCATCTGCCTCTCCCCCTTCTTACAGCTCTTTCTCTTCTTTGTCTCCAGCTGAGGATCAGGAGACAGGAAGTCCATGAGGAATTGCACTCCATGCCATGTGATTGTCAAGATGTACATATTTCTCCCCTGTCCTCTGTCCTACCCGAGAATGGACGCTTCACCAAGGGATGGTCCATTTGAATACATTGATACTACCAGTCTTTTGTCTCTGGGGAACTGGCTGGTGGCTGCTCCCCAGACATGAGACATGTCTGAGTAACTCTCACCAGTCGAATCTTTTCACATTACCAGCTACACTTATTTGACCAGGACAATAATGATCAGCAGATTATGGGTTTTCTGATGATCTTAAGCAAGGCACACTTGACATTAAATATATTAGAATCCTGTACAAAGGGTGAAAATGGGGACAGCCTGTCCGAGGTCCCTAGATACCACCTACAGAGTCCCCATACCTGACTTCCCAAAGTCCCAGAGGCCCCCGATGCCAGCCGTACTCACCAGCCTAAGCCCTGGGGGGCAGGAGAAAGGCCATGGGGAGCAGGAGCAAGAACTGGGCTGCATCTTCAGAGACAGTGCAGGGACAGAGCATCTGCCTCACTCTTTGGAGACTCACTTTGGTGGAACTCACAGGGTGGGGTGGCAGGAAACCTCAGTGTGACACACACGCCCAATTAACTGCCGGTGCTGGCATCCCAGCTTCCAACCACATGGGCTGGGGGGAAGGGCAGACCCTGCATCAGACCAGAAGCTGGGATCATGCATGGCTGGCTGGCTACTGCCTGGCTGGATCCCTGCACCAGCCGAATCAAGGTCTGCTCTGGGTTCTGACTCACAGCTGGGCACATCTGGGGCTATTAGTACCTGAGTCCAATCCTCACTCAGCTCCCTGCTGGTGTCTCTGGGCTGGGTGCTGGGGGGGGGGCAGTGACTGATCTTGGTAGCGGATGGGAACGGGGCCCTTTGATCTGTCTGGGGAGGGGCGGAAGGGAAGGCGTGAGCTGGGTGGGGCTGGACACAGCAGGTATCACAGTGACCGCAGGCGAGGGTTTCAGAGAAGCCCCCCGGGGTGTCTGTAACCACATGCAGGGGATGTGGCTGTTTCTGTGACATCTCAGACCTGGGAGCTGTCACTGTGCAGAGGGGAAATGACACAGCAGAGAGACGTAGCCCCTGGGAGACCTGGCTTGCAGCTCCCTTCAGTATCACCGTACCCCCCCGCTCTAACCACTAGACCTCACTCCCTTCCCAGGGCTGGGGAGAGCGCCCAGGAGTCCTGGCTGCCAGACAAAATGCAGGAAGTGTTCTCTCCTGGGTGTGGCTCTCAGGTGGGAGCGTAGGAATCACCCCCAGCACACAAAGCAACAGCAACACAATCCCTGCTCCGTCCCCTCTCCCGCGTCCCAGACTGCACTGCGCAGGGTCACTCCGCCGGTGGCCTGGGGAAATTCAAGCCCCCCGCCCCGGGTTAACTCGTCAGCTGGGACATTGGCCCTCCCCTTAGCAAGGGCCTGTCGTGGGGACGGGATGGTTGGTTACCTTGTGAAACGTGGCCCAACCGGCTTCCTCCTACTGACACGGAGCCCCCTCAGGCCGTGGCCATGTGCCTGGTGGGAGGCTCCCCATGGAGTCCTCCTCCAAGGTGAGTTCCCAGCCCAGAGTGCGGGAAAATAGAGGCACTCCAGTGGGGTTCAGGGTCATGTGATCTGGTCTGCTTGCGGCATGTTCTTCCGCAAAGGGACGAGGCTCAGGCCTTGGCCCCCCGCAGCGTAGAGTTCGCCCTTGTTATGAACCTTCTAGACAAGCTGCGAGTACAGGCGGCTGTCACTCGGCAAAGCAGCTAGAGCATGTGACCAGATCACATGACACTGAATCCCACTTTAGTGCCTGTATTTTCCCGCACTCTGGGCTGGGAACTCACCTTGGAGCAAGGAGCTCCTGCCATGGGGGAAACGATAGAAGGGGGGGCACCTTGCGATTCTCCCCAACGCAGCACCTGAAAGAACCCCTGGGAGATGGAGGACTTGGAAATGGGGAGGCAAGTTTGTTCTATCG